>NW_021822222.1:991940-1051655 GCF_901001165.1 Salmo trutta
GAGAGAGAGAGAAGAGAGTTCTGGAACATTAGGTCTTCCATTGTGATCATAGAGAGAGTTCTGGAACATTAGCTCTTCCATTGTGATCATAGAGAGAGAGAGAGAGAGGGTTCTGGAACATTAGGTCTTCCATTGTGATCATAGAGAGAGAGAGTTCTGGAACATTAGCTCTTCCATTGTGATCATAGAGAGAGAGAGAGAGAGGGTTCTGGAACATTAGGTCTTCCATTGTGATCATAGAGAGAGAGAGAGTTCTGGAACATTAGGTCTTCCATTGTGATCATAGAGAGGAGAGAGATGAGAGATTGAGAGAGAGGGTTCTGGAAAATTAGGTCTTCCATTGTGATCATAGAGAGAGAGAGGGTTCTGGAACATTAGGTCTTCCATTGTGATCATAGAGAGAGAGAGAGAGAGAGGGTTCTGGAACATTAGGTCTTCCATTGTGATCATAGAGAGAGAGGGTTCTAGATCATTAGGTCTTCCATTGTGATCATAGAAAGAGAGAGAGTTCTGGAACATTAGGTCTTCCATTGTGATCATAGAGAGAGAGAGAGAGAGAGGGGGGAGAGAGAGAAGAGAGAGAGAGAGATGCAGAGAGAGAGGAGAGAGAGAGAGAGGGTTCTAGAACATTAGGTATTCCATTGTGATCATAGAGAGAGAGAGAGTTCTGGAACATTAGGTCTTCCATTGTGATCATAGAGAGAGGGTTCTAGAACATTAGGTCTTCCATTGTGATCATAGAGAGAGAGAGAGAGTTCTGGAACATTAGGTCTTCCATTGTGATCATAGAGAGAGAGAGAGGGTTCTGGAACATTAGGTCTTCCATTGTGATCATAGAGAGAGAGAGAGAGAGGGTTCTGGAACATTAGGTCTTCCATTGTGATCATAGAGAGAGAGAGAGAGTTCTGAGAGACACAGAGCCCCTACAGACGTCACATAAGAGATAAAAACCACATGAATAACTGATCTCAGTCCAAGACACAGGGCCCCTACAGACATCACATAAGAGATAAATTCCCTGTAGCTCAGTTGGTAGAGCATGGTGTTTGCAACGCCAGGGTTGTGGGTTCGATTCCTATGGGGGGCTGATCTCAGTCCAAGACACAGACAGCATCACTGAGCTGTCAGTAGCACCACTGTCTGAGGCTCATCATAGTTGTCTCTCCTATCGAGCCACCTTGCATGATACTGGACGACGCCCCCCTTCGCCACGTCCACACAGACGGTCTACTGGACGACGCCCCCCTTCGCCACGTCCACACAGACGGTCTACTGGACGACGCCCCCCTTCGCCACGTCCACACAGACGGTCTACTGGACGACGCCCCCCTTCGCCACGTCCACACAGACGGTCTACTGGACGACGCCCCCTTCGCCACGTCCACACAGACGGTCTACTGGACGACGCCCCCCTTCGCCACGTCCACACAGACGGTCTACTGGACGACGCCACCTTCGCCACGTCCACACAGACGGTCTACTGGACGACGCCCCCTTCGCCACGTCCACACAGACGGTCTACTGGACGACGTCCCCTTCGCCACGTCCACACAGACGGTCTACGTGTTGAAACAAGCTCAGGGGCAGAAGGAGTTATGCAGAAAGGCAGATTAGTGTGAAATCATGAGTTATCACTTCGACAAGTGGCGTCCAACATTTACCACGCCGTGTAAAGAGATACACACACACACACACACCACACACACACACACACCACACACACACACACACACACACACACACACACACGGGACAATCAAAACAACTTTATTTTTTTTAACTGTAAAAAGTGTTTTCAGACAGACGTGCTGAAACAGCGTCTCTGGCAGCACTTCCCTCCATCAGACAACCTGTCCTGTGTTGTTATAGGGGGGGCTGGGGGGGAGTCACGCAGAAGAGGGAGACGGGCCTGGGGGGGAGTCACGCAGAAGAGGGAGACGGGCCTGGGGGGTGAGTCACGCAGAAGAGGGAGACGGGCCTGGGGGGTGAGTCACGCAGAAGAGGAGGACGGGCCTGGGGGTGAGTCACGCAGAAGAGGGAGACGGGCCGGGGGGTGAGTCACGCAGAAGAGGGAGACGGGCCTGGGGGGTGAGTCACGCAGAAGAGGAGGACGGGCCTGGGGGGGAGTCACGCAGAAGAGGGGCCTGGGGGGTGAGTCACGCAGAAGAGGAGGACGGGCCTGGGGGTGAGTAACGCAGAAGAGGAGGACGGGCCTGGGGGGTGAAGAGGGAGAGGAAGACGGGCCTGGGGGTGAAGAGGAGGAGGGGCCTGGGGGTGAAGAGGAGGAGGGGCCTGGGGGTGAAGAGGAGGAGGGGCCTGGGGGTGAAGAGGAGGAGGGTCCTGGGGGTGAAGAGGAAGACGGGCCTGGGGGTGAGTCACGCAGAAGAGGGAGACGGGCCTGGGGGTGAAGAGGGAGACGGGCCTGGGGGTGAAGAGGACGAGGAGGACGGGCCTGGGGGTGAAGAGGAGGAGGAGGAGGGGCCTGGGGGTGAGTCACGCAGAAGAGGAAGACGGCCCACGTTAACACATTCCTCATCCTCTAGATAAGACACCATGAAAAGATCCTCAGGGGGCCCTGATTTTAAACTTTACACTTTACAGAGACCACAGAAACTGGGCTCGGTCCAAAACGATGAAAGGTTCTGGTTGGATCTATAGTCTATATATACACGTGTAGTTTAAGGTTCTGGTTGGATCTATAGTCTATATATATACACGTGTAGTTTAAGGTTCTGGTTGGATCTATAGTCTATATATACACGTGTAGTTTAAGGTTCTGGTTGGATCTATAGTCTATATTCACGTGTAATTTAAGGTGGAAGGTTTGATCTATAGTCTATATATATACATGTGTAGTTTAAGGTGAGTTCCAGATGAGTCAGGCCATTTCCACGAGTCAATACGAGTCAGTACGAGTCAGTACGAGTCAAGGATCTCATATTACAAATGGTTTTGAAAAACAGCATCTTCATTTCGTTGGTGATCAGACTGATTTGCCCCCCCCCCCGAGGTTTGTTCCATGGACTAGAAAGCCCTTTCACGTCACCAATACTGTTCTCCTGTGGGACTGTTTATAGCAGTGGGGGGGTCAACAACAGGCTAGCTACCAGTAGCTAGGAGCGGCTCGCCAATACTGTTCTCCTGTGGGACTGTTTATAGCAGGGGGGGGTCAACTACAGGCTAGCTACCAGTAGCTAGGAGCGGCTCGCCAATACTGTTCTCCTGTGGGGCTGTTTATAGCAGGGGGGGTCAACTACAGGCTAGCTACCAGTAGCTAGGAGCGGCTCGCCAAACTATTCTGGAAGTACAATGCAAAGTTCACGTGTTCCACCACAAAATCTCATTAACAAAATGTCAGTAAGTATAAAGACACAGCGAGCTACCAGCTACTATCCAACCAATGCAGCATTATCCCACCTCCTGGTCACTATTGGTTTAAAGACACAGCAAGCTACCAGCTACTATCCAACCAATGCAGCATTATCCCACCTCCTGGTCACTATTGGTTTAAAGACACAGCAAGCTACCAGCTACTATCCAACCAATGCAGCATTATCCCACCTCCTGGTCACTATTGGTTTAAAGACACAGCAAGCTACCAGCTACTATCCAACCAACGCAGCATTATCCCACCTCCTGGTCAGCCACTATTGGTTTAAAGACACAGCAAGCTACCAGCTACTATCCAACCAACGCAGCATTATCCCACCTCCTGGTCAGCCACTATTGGTTTAAAGACACAGCAAGCTACCAACTACTATCCAACCAACGCAGCATTATCCCACCTCCTGGTCAGCCACTATTGGTTTAAAGACACAGCAAGCTACCAGCTACTATCCAACCAATGCAGCATTATCCCCACCTGGCCACTATTGGTTTAAAAAAGACAAACCTAAAACAATATCTGACAATTCATTTACAGCAATATTGCCTGTCTGTCTGCCTGTCTGTCTGGCTGCGTGGAGCGTGTCTGCCTGCCCGTCTGCCCGCCTGCCTGCCTGCCTGCGTGGAGTGTGTCTGTCTGTCTGTCTGTCTGTCTGCCTGTCTGTCTGCGTGGAGCGTGTCTGCCTGTCTGTCTGCCTGCCCGTCTGCCCGCCTGCCTGCCTGTCTGCGTGGAGCGTGTCTGCCTGTCTGCCTGCCTGTCTGCGTGGAGCGTGTCTGCCTGTCTGTCTGTCTGTCTGCCTGCCTGCCTGCCTGTCTGTCTGTCTGCCTGCGTGGAGCGTGTCTGCCTGTCTGTCTGCCTGCGTGGAGCGTGTCTGCCTGTCTGTCTGCCTGCCCGTCTGCCTGCCTGTCTGCGTGGAGTGTGTCTGCCTGTCTGTGGTCTGTCTGTCTGCCCGCCTGTCTGCGTGGAGCGTGTCTGCCTGTCTGTCTGTCTGCCTGCCTGTCTGTCTGCCTGTGTGGAGTGTGTCTGCCTGTCTGTCTGCCTGCCTGCCTGCCCGTCTGCCCGCCTGCCTGCGTGGAGCGTGTCTGCCTGCCTGCGTGGAGCGTGTCTGCCTGTCTGTCTGTCTGTCTGTCTGCCCGCCTGCCTGCCTGTCTGCCTGCGTGGAGCGTGTCTGCCTGTCTGTCTGTCTGCCTGCCTGCCTGCCTGCCTGCCCGTCTGCCCGCCTGCCTGCCTGTCTGCGTGGAGCGTGTCTGCCTGTCTGTCTGTCTGTCTGCCTGCCTGCCTGCCTGCCTGCCTGCGTGGAGCGTGTCTGCCTGTCTGTCTGTCTGTCTGCCTGCCTGCCCGTCTGCCTGCCTGTCTGCCTGGAGCGTGTCTGCCTGCCTGTCTGTCTGCCTGCCCGTCTGCCCGCCTGTCTGCGTGGAGCGTGTCTGTCTGCCTGCCTGCCTGTCTGCATGCCTGCCTGTGTGGAGCGTGTCTGTCTGCCTGCCTGCCTGTCTGTGTGGAGCGTGTCTGTCTGCCTGCCTGCCTGTCTGCATGCCTGCCTGTGTGGATCGTGTCTGTCTGCCTGCCTGCCTGCCTGTCTGTCTGTCTGCCTGCCTGTCTGCGTGGAGCGTGTCTGCCTGTCTGTCTGTCTGCCTGCCTGCCTGCCTGCCTGTCTGCCTGTCTGCCTGTCTGTCTGCCTGTCTGCCTGTCTGCCTGTGTGGAGCGTGTCTGCCTGTCTGCCTGCCTGTGTGGAGCGTGTCTGTCTGCCTGCCTGTCTGTCTGTCTGTCTGGTGAGCGTGTTTGTCTATCACTCCATGTCTAGCCAGGTGATGTC
Organism: Salmo trutta; assembly: GCF_901001165.1. Taxonomy (NCBI): domain Eukaryota; kingdom Metazoa; phylum Chordata; class Actinopteri; order Salmoniformes; family Salmonidae; genus Salmo; species Salmo trutta. The sequence goes on from NW_021822222.1 coordinate 997,139, forward strand.
ATAACCATCTGGTGGACAAAAATACTTCCTCCAAAACCTTCCCAATTAAATGTTAACTGTAAAGTAGTAGATCAGGGGGAACTAGATCAGGAGGAACTAGATCAATCAGGAGGAAGTAGATCAGGAGGAAGTAGATCAATCAGGAGGAAGTAGATTGGGAGGAAGTAGATCGGGAGGAACTAGATCAATCAGGAGGAAGTAGATCAGGAGGAAGTAGATCAGGAGGAAGTAGATCAATCAGGAGGAAGTAGATCGGGAGGAATTAGATCAATCAGGAGGAAGTAGATCGGGAGGAAGTAGATCGGGAGGAAGTAGATAATTTGTATGTATTATTTGTTATTTCCAATCTTTTCCATGAACTGAGCAGCAGCAGTACAGAACCATCACCAGACCGGCTCATTAGATGGAACATTCCTCACTGGCCCGGTGAGCCATTAAAGGGCCAGATGCACAATTAAAGGGCCAGATGCACAATTAAAGGGCCAGATGCACAATTAAAGGGCCAGGTGAGCCATTAAAGGGCCCGGTGAGCCATTAAAGGGCCCGGTGAGCCATTAAAGGGCCCGGTGAGCCATTAAAGGGCCAGGTGAGCCATTAAAGGGCCAGGTGAGCCATTAAAGGGCCAGATGAGCCATTAAAGGGCCAGATGCATAATTAAAGGGCCAGATGCACAATTAAAGGGCCAGATGCACAATTAAAGGGCCAGATGCATAATTAAAGGGCCAGATGCACAATTAAAGGGCCAGATGAGCCATTGAACCTTCCATAACAAAGCCATCACCTACAGAGAGATGAACCTGGAGAAGAGTCCCCTAAGCAAGCTGGTCCTGGGGCTCTGTTCACAAACACAAACAGACCCCACAGAGCCCCAGGACAGCAACACAATTAGACCCAACCAAATCATGAGAAAACAAAAAGATAATTATTTGACACATTGGAAAGAATCAACCAAAAAAAACAGAGCAAACTAGAATGCTATTTGGCCCTAAACAGAGAATACACAGTGGCAGAATACCTGACCACTGTGACTGACCACAAATTAAGAAAATCCTTGACTATATACAGACTCCGTGAGCATAGCCTTGCTATTGAGAGAGGTCGCCGTAGCCAATCTTCTCTTCGAGAGCAAGGTCTTCCTTTGTGCCCACAAAATGTGGAAACTGAGCTACACTTCCTGTCAAATGTATGACTACATCACAGACGCATATTTCCCCACAGACCCAGAAAGAATTAAAAAAAAAAAAAACCAAATCAAAACATTGATATACCCCCATATCTGTTAGGTGAAATATCGCAGTGTGCCATCACAGCAGCAAGATGTGGGGCCTGTTGCCACAAGAAAAGGGGGCAACCAGTGAAGAACAAACACTGTAAATACAACCCATATTTATCCATTTATTTTCCCTTTCATACATCAACTACTTGCATATTTCTACAACACTGTACAGAGACAATAACATGTCTATTCTTTTAAAAAATGTTTGAAAGTGCCATGTTGTTAACTGATGTTTCCCTTGTTCATTTTCATTTTGTTTGTCTACTCCATTTGCTTTGGCAGTGTAAACATATATTTTTCCGCATGCCAATAAAAGCCCTTTGAATTGAACTGAAGGGAGGCAGAGAGGAGAGAGAGAGAGGCGGAGAGGAGAGAGAGAGAGGCAGAGAGGTGGCAGAGAGGAGGAAGAGAGGCAGAGAGGTGGCAGAGAGGAGGAGTGAGAGAGGCAGAGAGGAGGAGGGAAAGAGGCAGAGAGGAGAGGCAGAGAGGAGAGAGAGAGAGGGGCAGAGAGGAGAGAGAGAGAGAGGCGGAGAGGAGAGAGAGAGAGGCGGAGAGGAGAGAGAGAGAGGCAGAGAGGTGGCAGAGAGGAGGAAGAGAGGCAGAGAGGTGGGGGAGAGGAGTGAGAGAGGCAGAGAGGAGGAGGGAAAGAGAGGCAGAGAGAGGCAGAGAGAAAAGGAGGCGGCAGAGAGGAGAGGCAGTCCGAGCAGCAGCCAGCCCACAGCTCAGCTACATTTACTCAGCGGTCCACTGTCTCTCAGCACCAGACCCATAGACAACACTAAAAGAAGCTTATCATTCTTCCACAGATGTTGCAGTTGGACGAGGCGTCTGGTGGACGAGGCGTCGGGTGGACGAGGCGTCGGGTGGACGAGGCGTCGGGTGGACGAGGCGTCTGGTGGACGAGGCGTCGGGTGGACGAGGCGTCGGGTGGACGAGGCGTCGGGTGGACGAGGCGTCTCTGCCTCCTCTTTAAAAACTTAGTGGTCCAGTAGAACAGAACCACGTTCACTCAGTGATCCAGTAGAACAGAACCACGTTCACTCAGTGGTCCAGTAGAACAGAACCACGTTCACTCAGTGATCCAGTAGAACAGAACCACGTTCACTCAGTGATCCAGTAGAACAGAACCACGTTCCCTCAGTGATCCAGTAGAACAGTAGAACAGAACCACGTTCACTCAGTGGTCCAGTAGAACAGTAGAACAGAACTACGTTCACTCAGTGATCCAGTAGAACAGTAGAACAGAACCACGTTCACTCAGTGGTCCAGTAGAACAGAACCACGTTCACTCAGTGATCCAGTAGAACAGTAGAACAGAACCACGTTCACTCAGTGGTCCAGTAGAACAGAACCACGTTCCCTCAGTGGTCCAGTAGAACAGAACCACGTTCCCTCAGTGGTCCAGTAAAACAGAACCACGTTCCCTCAGTGGTCCAGTAGAACAGAACCACGTTCCCTCAGTGGTCCAGTAGAACAGTAGAACAGAACCACGTTCACTCAGTGACCCAGTAGAACAGTAGAACAGAACCACGTTCAGAAACATCTATAAAACAACAGGTCAACCAGCTCTGTGTGGTGTGATGATGATGATGATGATGATGACGATGATGATGATGGCATCGTGGATAGTGATGCTAAAATAACAAACCGTGCTACTCTACAATATCTGGGAGATGAATCGAGAGAGAGAGAGATATTTTTTATCTTCATAGTTTCAGAATTAGTCACAGAGGCACCAGAGGCAGCGTTTCCCCTAGTTAGATATTCCAGGTGGAGTGCGGAGACCAACAAAACAACACCCAGGGCCTCTGGTTAATGGAAGCACACAGACGATTGTTTTTGTGGTCAGACAATCAATCTAAAATAATCAAATTCAGACACATAAATCTTTTAAAAAACAACAAACAAGTGAGAAGCATTGTATGTATTGAGTTGAACTAAGTGATGAATCTGTCTTGTTTACTTTAAACTTTAAAACGTAAATAAAGGTGTTTATCCCCCTGAACAAGCCGCACAGACAGCTAGAGAACAGTACTGTTGTTCTGAACACCGAAACACAAAAAATATCATGTGATCTTTAGAACCTCCAACAACAACAAAAACAGCGAGCGCCTTACATCCTGAAAACATGGCTGCGTCTGAAATAGCACACTACATACACTGGTCAAAACAAAACAAGGTCGTGGACCGACAGAGGGAATAGGAAGCCATTTCAGACGCAATGTCCAACCACAAATACAGAGCTGGACAAAAGTGCCTCCGAGTGAATCTGTTCAGTTGAGTCCAGCGTCGGGACGGCAGCTGCGTCAACAGAGATGATGAATATTATCTTTCAGCTTAATGGCTTCTGGAAATGTTCTCTAGTCTTAGTGCATTGTCCAAACCATGAGGGAATGATGTGAATTAAATAAAAGGTATGGGATCTGATGGCCCCATCAGAGACCCTACAGAAAGAATACTGAGGCCCATAGCTACTGAGGCCCTGTAGATAGAATACTGAGGCCCAGTAGATAGAATACTGAGTCCCTACAGAAAAAATACTGAGGCCCATAGCTACTGAGGCCCTGTAGATAGAATACTGAGGCCCAGTAGATAGAATACTGAGACCCGTAGCTACTGAGGCCCTGTAGATAGAATACTGAGGCCCATTGCTACTGAGGCCCTGTAGATAGAATACTGAGGCCCATAGTTACGGAGGCCCTGTAGATAGAATACTGAGGCCCATAGCTACTAAGGCCCTGTAGATAGAATACTGAGGCCCATAGCTACTGAGGCCCTGTAGATAGAATACCGAGGCCCTGTAGATAGAATACCGAGGCCCTGTAGATAGAACACTGAGGCCCTGTAGATAGAACACTGAGGCCCTGTAGATAGAACACTGAGGCCCTGTAGATAGAATACTGAGGCCCTGTAGATAGAATACTGAGGCCCAGTAGATAGAATACGGAGGCCCAGTAGATAGAATACTGAGGCCCTGTAGATAGAATACTGAGGCCCTGTAGATAGAACACTGAGGCCCTGTAGATAGAACACTGAGGCCCTGTAGATAGAATACTGAGGCCCTGTAGATAGAATACTGAGGCCCAGTAGATAGAATACGGAGGCCCAGTAGATAGAATACTGAGGCCCTGTAGATAGAATACTGAGGCCCTGTAGATAGAATACTGAGGCCCTGTAGATAGAATACTGATGGCCCTGTAGATAGAATACTGATGGCCCTGTAGATAGAATACGGAGGCCCATAGCTACTGAGGCCCTGTAGATAGAATACTGAGGCCCATAGCTACTGAGGCCCTGTAGATAGAATACTGAGGCCCTGTAGATAGAATACTGAGGCCCAGTAGATAGAATACTGAGGCCCTGTAGATAGAATACTGAGGCCCTGTAGATAGAATACTGAGACCCATAGAATACTGAGACCCATAGAATACTATCTACAGGGCCTCCGTATTCTATGGGTCTCAGTATTCTATCTACAGGGCCTCAGTATTCTATCTACTGGGCCTCGGTATTCTATCTACAGGGCCTCGGTATTCTATCTACAGGGCCTCGGTATTCTATCTACAGGGCCTCAGTAGCTATGGGCCTCGGTATTCTATCTACAGGGCCTCAGTAGCTATGGGCCTCGGTATTCTATCTACAGGGCCTCGGTATTCTATCTACAGGGCCTCCGTATTCTACTCCGTATTCTATGTAGATAGAATACGGAGGCCCTGTAGATAGAATACTGAGGCCCTGTAGATAGAATACTGACCTGTAGATAGAATACTGACCTGTAGATAGAATACTGAGGCCCTGTAGATAGAATACTGAGGCCCTGTAGATAGAATACTGAGGCCCTGTAGATAGAATACTGAGGCCCTGTAGATAGAATACTGAGGCCCTGTAGATAGAATACTGAGGCCCTGTAGATAGAATACTGAGGCCCTGTAGATAGAATACTGAGGCCCTGTAGATAGAATACTGAGGCCCATAGCTACTGAGGCCCTGTAGATAGAATACTGAGGCCCTGTAGATAGAATACTGAGGCCCATAGCTACTGAGGCCCTGTAGATAGAATACTGAGGCCCTGTAGATAGAATACTGAGGCCCCATAGCTAATAAGGCCCTGTAGATAGAATACTGAGACCCTGTAGATAGAATACTGAGGCCCTGTAGATAGAATACTGAGGCCCTGTAGATAGAATACTGAGGCCCATAGCTACTGAGGCCCTGTAGATAGAATACTGAGGCCCTGTAGATAGAATACTGAGGCCCCATAGCTAATAAGGCCCTGTAGATAGAATACTGAGGAAACATAATACCAATGCAGATTAATTACAAAAGAAATATTCTCTGTCAAGTGCTGCAACACTATGACCCCATGACCCCATGACCCTATGACCCCAGCCCGTTTTGGCAGTCTAAAAGGAGTACGATTCCCTTGGCATTTAGTAAACCTCCAACCCGAAAACAAGGCTCATCTTGAGAACCACCTGTACCTTTCACATTCCTCTGACAAAATCAGCCTAAACAGGCCTGTAATAATAAACAGATAGAGCAGCCTCGGCCCACAGAGTTTATTTAACCAATAAGGCCCGAGGGGGGGGGGGGGGGGGGGTGGTATTTGGCCAATATACCACGGCTAAGGCCTGCTCTTATGTACAACGCGTCGCCTGGATACAGCCCTTAACCGTGGTTTATTGGTCATATACCACAAATCCCAGAGGCGCCTTATTACTATAATAAACTAGTTACCAACGTAATTAGAGACGTGTAAATAAATATATATGTATTTTGTAATATCCGTGGTATTTCAGCCAATCAGCGTTCAGGTCTCGAACCACGCAGTTTATTATAACAGTTAGATAACCAATGGGATGAGAGAACATGTAGTCATGGTAATCAATACAGTTAGATAACCAATGGGATGAGAGAACATGTAGTCATGGTAATCAATACAGCTAGTTAACCAATGGGATGAGAGAACATGTAGTCATGGTAATCAATACAGTTAGTAGAACGTAATATACTAACTAGTCAGGATCCACCTAGCTACAGAATACAGGCTACGGCAGTTTGCCATAGAGCTACAGAATACAGGCTACGGCAGTGTGCCATAGAGCTACAGAATACAGGCTACGGCAGTTTGCCATAGATCTACAGAATACAGGCTACGGCAGTTTGCCATAGATCTACAGAATACAAGCTACGGCAGTTTGCCATAGGTCTACAGAATACAGGCTAGGGCAGTTTGCCATAGATCTACAGAATACAGGCTACGGCAGTTTGCCATAGATCTACAGGCTACGGCAGTTTGCCATAGAGCTACAGAATACAGGCTACGGCAGTTTGCCATAGATCTACAGAATACAGGCTACGGCAGTTTGCCATAGGTCTACAGAATACAGGCTACAGCAGTTTGCCATAGATCTACAGAATACAGGCTACGGCAGTTTGCCATAGGTCTACAGAATACAGGCTACAGCAGTTTGCCATAGGTCTACAGAATACAGGCTACGGCAGTGTGCCATAGATCTACAGAATAAGGCAGTTTGCCATAGATCTACAGAATACAGGCTATGGCAGTTTGCCATAGATCTACAGAATACAGACTAAGGCAGTTTGCCATAGATCTACAGAATACAGACTAAGGCAGTTTGCCATAGATCTACAGAATACAGGCTACGGCAGTTTGCCATAGATCTACAGAATACAGGCTACGGCAGCTTGCCATAGAGCTACAGACTACGGCAGTTTGCCATAGATCTACAGAATAAGGCAGTTTGCCATAGATCTACAGAATACAGGCTACGGCAGTGTGCCATAGGTCTACAGAATAAGGCAGTTTGCCGTAGAGCTACAGAATACAGGCTACGGCAGTTTGCCATAGATCTACAGAATACAGGCTACAGCAGTGTGCCATAAATCTACAGAATACAGGCTACGGCAGCTTGCCATAGAGCTACAGAATACAGGCTACGGCAGCTTGCCATAGAGCTACAGACTACGGCAGTTTGCCATAGATCTACAGAATACAGGCTACGGCAGTGTGCCATAGGTCTACAGAATACAGACTAAGGCAGTTTGCCATAGAGCTACAGAATACAGACTACGGCAGTTTGCCATAGAGCTACAGAATACAGACTAAGGCAGTCTGCCATGGAGCTACAGACTAAGGCAGTCTGCCATGGAGCTACAGAATAAGGCAGTCTGCCATAGATCTACAGAATACAGCAGTCTGCCATGGTTCAAAAACCCCAGCCATGTATGACTGAATAAAGCACGTCTTGAGACCGTCATCCAAACCAGTCACTTTGGCAACTCTTGATATAAAACAAATGGTAAAGAAACGTGCAGATATATTAAATCAATTTATAAATGTATATAAAAATAAAAACACTACCGTAGGCCTCCTACCTTCTCTCGGTCTCTCCGGCAGTGAGTTCACTGGTCCAATCTGCCGCAGATGAAAAACTTTGCGCACTTCATCACAGCTCGCTGGACTTGCCGAACTGAGCCCAACACAAGCAGCAACAAGCAAACAGCAGATGGTTTGTTTTAATCCCATGTTTTAAACCCAGGTCGATGTTACACAAAATTCACTATCTAATATTTTTTTTTAAAGTTATAAACATTGCGCCATTCCTTCGATCACAACATCCACATTTTCAAGGTTTCCTGGATCAGCGACGATGGAAAAAAAAATGACCTGAAATGTTCTCAAAACAATAAAAAAAAAACTAAATCCTTGAATGAAGTTACAGCAGTAGTCGTTGAAAGAGTCATGGGACTGCAGAGGAACTCGGCGGTGGCATGTTGAGAGCGGTTTTGGCCGTGACTGGATCCGTGAAGGGGAATGAGAGGGAATGGGCGGAACCATACCTGAGACAGAACCACTGGAGGACACTACAACCAACAGTGGGGTGCAGAGCCATCTCGTGGATAAACCCTTAGAGCAGCAGCCTAAAACAATTTACATTTTAGTCATTTTAGCAGACGCTCTTATCCAGAGCGACTTACAGTAGTGAATGCATACATTTTATTTTTCTCCGTACGGGTCCCCCCCGTGGGAATCGAACCCATAACCCTGGCGTTGCAAAACACCATGATCTACCAACTGAGCTACATCTAAAACAATTAGTATTATAGTCTATTACTACAGCATGGCCAGACTAACAAACCGTTTGGTACAGAGTTATGGATCAGACCGTTTCTATGGAGTTCCATAGGCCAATTAAACGCCTATTGGGGTAATGGGTATGAGCTTTATGGCGTCCACATTACGCACAGGTGATTTCCGCTAAGAGCCAGTGACGAAGGGAACCTTAGTTTTTGATCAACACTTGATATAAAAAAAATACATCATTTACAAAACAGAATGTATAGAAATTACTTTATTTAACCAGGTAAGAACCATTGAAGTAAAAAAATATAAAAAATAAACTATTTTGCAAGGGAGACCTGGCAAAACGGGAAAATAACAGCGTGTACATGAAATACTACAGTAAAATACTAAATAAACACAAAATATAAAAAGTGTCACAAGTTACAGATACAATTGAAGATTAGAAACAAGTGCAGCTAAATCACAAACCCTACCTCCCCCACCTCCACCTACCTCCCCTACCTCCACTAACTACACCACCTCCGTTACCTCCACTGCCTACCTCCACCAACTCCACTACCTACCTCCCCTCCCTACCTACCTCCACTAACTCCCCTACCTCCACCACCTCCCCTACCTCCACCACCTCCCCTAACTACACCACCTCCCCTACCTCCACTAACTACACCACCTCCCCTACCTCCGTTACCTCCACTGCCTACCCCTCTCCCCTACCTCCCCCACCTACCTCCCCCACCCCCTACCTCCCTCCCCCACCTCCACTACCTCCCTCCCCTACCTCCACCACCTCCCCTAACTTCCCTAACTCCACCACCTCCACTACCTACCCCCCCTACCTCCCTCCCCCACCTCCCCCACCTCCACTACCTCCCTCCCCTACCTCCACCACCTCCCCTAACTCCACCACCTCCACTACCTACCCCCCCACCTCCACTACCTCCACTACCTCCCCCACTACCACCTCCACTACCTCCCTCCCCTACCTCCACTACCTACCTCCCCCACCTCCCTCCACCAACTCCACTACCTACCTCCCCTACCTACACTACCTACCTCCCTCCCCTACCTCCACTACCTACCTCCACTACCTCCACTACCTACCTCCACTACCTCCACTACCTCCACTACCTCCCCCACCTCCACTACCTCCCCCACCTCCCCTATGAGCTTTAGCCTCCTAGTGGAGAGAGAGGTCCACTGCTCCATTAGTGTGAAAGCCTTTAGCCTCCTAGTGGAGAGAGAGGTCCACTGCACCATTAGTGTGAAAGCCTTTAGCCTCCTAGTGGAGAGAGGGGTCCACTGCACCATTAGTGTGAAAGAGCTTTAGCCTCCTAGTGGAGAGAGAGAGAGGTCCACTGCACCATTAGTGTGAAAGAGCTTTAGCCTCCTAGTGGAGAGAGGGGTCCACTGCTCCATTAGTGTGAAAGAGCTTTAGCCTCCTATTGGAGAGAGGGGTCCACTGCACCATAACAAATCACAGTGATCTGAGAGTTACCTAAATCAAATCAAACTTTGTCACATGCGCCAAATACAACAAATGTAAAAAATAAAATAAAAATATATAAATTAAATAAAAATTAAATTTACATTCTAAAAAATAAAAAAAATACAACCTTACCGTGAAATGCTTACTTACAAACCCTTAACCAACAATGCAGTTCAAGAAGAGTTATGAAAATATTTACCAAGTAGATTAAAATAAAAAATAATAATAAAAAGTAACACAATAAGAATAACGAGGCTATATACAGGGGTACAGGTTAGTAGCGAGGCTATATACAGGGGTACAGGTTAGTAGCGAGGCTATATACAGGGGTACAGGTTAGTAGCGAGGCTATATACAGGGGTACAGGTTAGTAGCGAGGCTATATACAGGGGTACAGGTTAGTAGCGAGGCTATATACAGGGGTTCAGGTTAGTAGAGGCTATATACAGGGGTACAGGTTAGTAGCGAGGCTATATACAGGGGTACAGGTTAGTAGCGAGGCTATATACAGGGGTACAGGTTAGTAGCGAGGCTATATACAGGGGTACAGGTTAGTAGCGAGGCTATATACAGGGGTACAGGTTAGTAGCGAGGCTATATACAGGGGTACAGGTTAGTAGCGAGGCTATATACAGGGTTACAGGTTAGTAGCGAGGCTATATACAGGGTTACAGGTTAGTAGCGAGGCTATATACAGGGGTTCAGGTTAGTAGCGAGGCTATATACAGGGGTACAGGTTAGTAGCGAGGCTATATACAGGGGTACAGGTTAGTAGCGAGGCTATATACAGGGGTTCAGGTTAGTAGCGAGGCTATATACAGGGGTACAGGTTAGTAGCGAGGCTATATACAGGGGTACAGGTTAGTAGCGAGGCTATATACAGGGGTACAGGTTAGTAGCGAGGCTATATACAGGGGTTCAGGTTAGTAGCGAGGCTATATACAGGGGTTCAGGTAGTAGCGAGGCTATATACAGGGGTACAGGTTAGTAGCGAGGCTATATACAGGGGTACAGGTTAGTAGCGAGGCTATATACAGGGGTACAGGTTAGTAGCGAGGCTATATACAGGGGTACAGGTTAGTAGCGAGGCTATATACAGGGGTACAGGTTAGTAGCGAGGGCTATATACAGGGGTACAGGTTAGTAGCGAGGCTATATACAGGGGTACAGGTTAGTAGCGAGGCTATATACAGGGGTACAGGTTAGTAGCGAGGCTATATACAGGGGTACAGGTTAGTAGCGAGGCTATATACAGGGGTACAGGTTAGTAGCGAGGCTATATACAGGGGTATCAGGTTTAGTAGCGAGGCTATATACAGGGGTACAGGTTAGTAGCGAGGCTATATACAGGGGTACAGGTTAGTAGCGAGGCTATATACAGGGGTACAGGTTAGTAGCGAGGCTATATACAGGGGTACAGGTTAGTAGCGAGGCTATATACAGGGGTACAGGTTAGTAGCGAGGCTATATACAGGGGTACAGGTTAGTAGCGAGGCTATATACAGGGGTACAGGTTAGTAGCGAGGCTATATACAGGGGTACAGGTTAGTAGCGAGGCTATATACAGGGGTACAGGTTAGTAGCGAGGCTATATACAGGGTACAGGTAGTAGCGAGGCTATATACAGGGGTACAGGTTAGTAGCGAGGCTATATACAGGGGTACAGGTTAGTAGCGAGGCTATATACAGGGGTACAGGTTAGTAGCGAGGCTATATACAGGGGTACAGGTTAGTAGCGAGGCTATATACAGGGGTACAGGTTAGTAGAGAGGCTATATACAGGGGTACAGGTTAGTAGAGAGGCTAAATACAGGGGTACAGGTTAGTAGCGAGGCTATATACAGGGGTACAGGTTAGTAGAGAGGCTATATACAGGGGTACAGGTTAGTAGAGAGGCTAAATACAGGGGTACAGGTTAGTAGCGAGGCTATATACAGGGGTACAGGTTAGTAGCGAGGCTATATACAGGAGATACAGGTTAGTTGAGGTAATTTCTACATGTAGGATGGGGTGAAGTGACTATGCATAGATAATAAACAGCGAGTAGCAGCAGTGTACAAAACAAGTGGGGGGGGTCAATGTAAATAGTCCGGTGGCCATTTTATGAATTGTTCAGCAGTCTAATGGCTTTGGGGTAGAAGCTGTTGAGGAGCCTTTTGGTCGTAGACTGGGCCCTCCGGTACCGCTTGCCGTGCTGTAGCAGAGAGAACAGTCTATAACCTGGGTGACTGGACCCTCCGGTACCTCTTGCCGTGCGGTAGCAGAGAGAACAGTCTATAACCTGGGTAACTGGGCCCTCCGGTACCGCTTGCCGTGCAGTAGCAGAGAGAACAGTCTATAACCTGAGTGACTGGACCCTTCTGGTCGTAGACTGGGCCCTCCGGTACCGCTTGCCGTGCTGTAGCAGAGAGAACAGTCTATAACCTGGGTGATTGGGCCCTCCGGTACCGCTTGCCTTGCGAACAGTCTATAACCTGGGCGACTGTTCGTAATGGATCTGAAAGCATCGTGATACTGTGAACTTGCTGAGGCCTGCATATAGACCAGATCACCTTCCTCCAACACTGATTAAAGGCTTTCAACAATATCCTTTCTGACTAACCTTGAAAAGCAAGATTCGTTCCTAAAATTAGAAACCAAAATTTCAACTTTAGTTTCTTGGTCAAGTTAATGTGCTGTTTAAAAATGCAGCTTTTTCATTGAAAACAAAATCTCACGATACTTACAGGTGAAGTCTATCCATGTTCTGTCCTTTTATATATATATATATATATATAACACCTGCAAGTGACTCTCATCTGTTTACTTTCAGTGATGAAAAGACAAAAAACTATTGTTTTCCTTGTATTAAGCACAAGTTTCTCATTGGAAACTCTGCCTTTGAATAAAATCCAACTCCTGTAAGTCCTGAAAAGCCTCGTCAATATTAGAGACGCTAGAATAGGGTCATCAGCATACAGACAAGAGATTTGCAGTCAGTCTTCCCTAATTATTTATATTCAGCGTAAAAAAGGACCCGACCTAAAATTGAGCCCCGGGGAACTTTATTATTTATACTTTTATTTAACTAGGCAAGTCAGCTAAGAACAAATTCTCCTTTACAAATGACGGCCTAGAAACAGTGGGTTAACTGCCTTGTTCAGGGGGCAAAACGACCGATTTTTTTTTTACCTTGTTCAGCTGGGGGGGGGGGGGGGATTCGATCAAGCAACCTTTCGGTTAACTAGTCCCAACGCTCTAACCACTAGGCTGCTAACCCGTCGCCCCTTTTGTAAGCCTTCAAAAAAGTGAAGATTTCATACCCTCCTCTGCTACACACTGTCAGAAAGGTCGTTTTTCCTAAATCGCCACATGACTCATGTTTATGGATGTGTGATGCGGTCCATCATGGTAGTTCCTGTTGTTAGATGGGGGAAAAAAACATTTTGGAGAGATAAAATATCTGAACATCCCAGCGCCTCTTTAAACCAATCACATCTTGAGAAGGCTACACATTTCAAAATCAAAGCAAAATGGGAAGAAAAAAATAACTTTGAAAAACGAGGAAGCTAATTTATATGGCAACTTTATTTGAGACAAAACCACAGCATGAAACAATGAATCAAAACATATGGATGGACACATTTAAGCTTCGTAAATTAAATCTACAATTTAGAAAACTACCTTTCATTCATTAAAAAAAAAAAAAAACAATATCATGAGACAGAAATATACAAGTGCCATTTTTTGGTAAATAAATTTCGCATGCATTCGTTTCCAACATGCATCAAACAATTACTGTTCAGCAGGTTTAAAGGGCAGGAGCACCACCTCCTCAATCCTGTTCAGCAGGTTTAAAGGGCAGGAGCACCATCTCCTCAATCCTGAACAGCAGGTTTAAAGGGCAGGAGCACCATCTCCTCAATCATGAACAGCAGGTTTAAAGGGCAGGAGCACCATCTCCTCTATCCTGAACAGCAGGTTTAAAGGGCAGGAACACCATCTCCTCTATCCTGAACAGCAGGTTTAAAGGGCAGGAGCACCATCTCCTCATTCCTGAACAGCAGGTTTAAAGGGCAGGAGCACCATCTCCTCCATCCTGAACAGCAGGTTTAAAGGGCAGGAGCACCATCTCCTCATTCCTGAACAGCAGGTTTAAAGGGCAGGAGCACCATCTCCTCATTCCTGAACAGCAGGTTTAAAGGGCAGGAGCACCATCTCCTCAATCCTGAACAGCAGGTTTAAAGGGCAGGAGCACCATCTCCTCAATCCTGAACAGGCCGGGACAAGTGCAATACCTTCAGAGTAACAGCACTGACACCCCTCCCAACCTGACCAGGACAGGGACTGGCTTCTACAGTTACAACCTGACCAGGACAGGGACTGGCTTCTATAGTTACAACCTGACCAGGACAGGCTTCTACAGTTACAACCTGACCAGGACAGGGACTGACACCCCTCCCAACCTGACCAGGACAGGGACTGGCTTCTATAGTTACAACCTGACCAGGACAGGGACTGGCTACTACAGTTATAACCTGACCAGGACAGGGACTGACACCCCTCCCAACCTGACCAGGACAGGGACTGGCTTCTATAGTTATAACCTGACCAGGACAGGGACTGGCTTCTACAGTTATAACCTGACCAGGACAGGGACTGGCTTCTACAGTTATAACCTGACCAGGACAGGGACTGGCTTCTATAGTTATAACCTGACCAGGACAGGGACTGGCTTCTACAGTTATAACCTGACCAGGACAGGGACTGGCTACTACAGTTATAACCTGACCAGGACAGGGACTGACGCCCCTCCCAACCTGACCAGGAAAGGGACTGGCTTCTACAGTTATAACCTGACCAGGACAGGGACTGGCTTCTACAGTTACAACCTGACCAGGACAGGGACTGGCTTCTACAGTTACAACCTGACCAGGACAGGGACTGGCGTCTACAGTTACAACCCGACCAGGACAGGGACTGGCTTCTACAGTTACAACCCGACCAGGACAGGGACTGGCTTCTACAGTTACAACCCGACCAGGACAGGGACCAGCTACTACAGTTATAACCTGACCAGGACAGGGACTGACACCCCTCCCAACCTGACCAGGACAGGGACTGGCTTCTATAGTTATAACCTGACCAGGACAGGGACTGGCTTCTATAGTTATAACCTGACCAGGACAGGGACTGGCTTCTACAGTTACAACCTGACCAGGACAGGGACTGGCTTCTACAGTTACAACCTGACCAGGACAGGGACTGGCTTCTATAGTTATAACCTGACCAGGACAGGGACTGGCACCCCTCCCAACCTGACCAGGACAGGGACTGGCACCCCTCCCAACCTGACCAGGGACTGGCTTCTATAGTTACAACCTGACCAGGACAGGGACTGACACCCCTCCCAACCTGACCAGGACAGGGACTGGCTTCTACAGTTACAACCTGACCAGGACAGGGACTGACTTCTACAGTTCCAACCCGACCAGGACAGGGACTGACACCCCTCCCAACCTGACCAGGACAGGGACTGACACCCCTCCCAACCTGACCAGGACAGGGACTGGCTTCTACAGTTACAACCTGACCAGGACAGGGACTGGCTTCTACAGTTACAACCAGACCTGACCAGGAAAGGGACTGACTTCTACAGTTACAACCAGACCTGACCAGGAAAGGGACTGGCTTCTACAGTTACAACCTGACCAGGACAGGAACTGGCTTCTATAGTTATAACCTGACCAGGACAGGGACTGGCTTCTACAGTTACAACCTGACCTGACCAGGACAGGGACTGGCTTCTATAGTTATAACCTGACCAGGACAGGGACTGGCTTCTACAGTTACAACCTGACCAGGACAGGGACTGGCTACTACAGTTCCAACCCAACCTGATTGGGACTGGCTTCTACAGTTCCAACCCAACCTGATTGGGACTGGCTACTACAGTTCCAACCCAACCTGGACAGGGACTGGCTTCTACAGTTCCAACCCAACCTGATTGGGACTGGCTACTACAGTTACAACCCAACCAGGACAGGCTTCTACAGTCACAACCCAACCTGATTGGGACTGGCTTCTACAGTTCCAACCCAACCTGATTGGGACTTGTACAGTAAACGGTTACATTACCACCAGTCAATCGTCTTTTGAGTAATGTGAAAAGTGATGCAGAACAGAGACCACTACAGAATAGTTCTAGAAAACACCATTCAATAGTCTGAAAACTGCCACATAAAAAAACACATTATTATAATAATAATAATAATTATTAGACCGGCACAGAACGACTTTAATAAAACAGTTAGTTCATCTTGACTGAAGGTCGAGTCACTGCTCAGTCAGTTTTGCATGGATTTGCACAGCAAACTTTTGTTTAAGCGGGATGCAAAGCAGCAAAACTGACCGAGGAACAGCGATGATTCGATGTGTGGGGTTTTGAGTTGGTTTGTTGGGTTCGGAGAGGATTCCTTCCATGTCGAGGGATGGGCGCGCTGCAACATAGACAGCAATACTGGAAGTGCTCACATTGCAGTAGATGTAGATAATATACTACCTGCACTATAAGCACTTTAATACTGCTGAAACTAAATCCAGTAAACTGTTTGGTCTGATTGGAGACAGGCTGGGTACAGAGGCTGGAGGCTCAGGACAGTGGGATGGTTTTGGGGCGAGGGTGACCAGGTAGCTGGAGGCTCAGGACAGTGGGATGGTCTTGGGGCGAGGGTGACCAGGTAGCTGAGGACAGTGGGATGGTCTTGGGGCGAGGGTGACCAGGTAGCTGAGGACAGTGGGATGGTCTTGGGGGCGAGGGTGACCAGGTAGCTGGAGGCTCAGGACAGTGGGATGGTCTTGGGGCGAGGGTGACCAGGTAGCTGGAGGCTCAGGACAGTGGGATGGTCTTGGGGCGAGGGTGACCAGGTAGCTGAGGACAGTGGGATGGTCTTGGGGCGAGGGTGACCAGGTAGCTGAGGACAGTGGGATGGTCTTGGGGGCGAGGGTGACCAGGTAGCTGGAGGCTCAGGACAGTGGGATGGTCTTGGGGCGAGGGTGACCAGGTAGCTGGAGGCTCAGGACAGTGGGATGGTCTTGGGGGCAAGGGTGACCAGGTAGCTGGAGGCTCAGGACAGTGGGATGGTCTTGGGGGCGAGGGTGACCAGGTAGCTGAAGGCTCAGGACAGTGGGATGGTCTTGGGGGCGAGGGTGACCAGGTAGCTGGAGGCTCAGGACAGTGGGATGGTCTTGGGGGCGAGGGTGACCAGGTAGCTGGAGGCTCAGGACAGTGGGATGGTCTTGGGGCGAGGGTGACCAGGTAGCTGGAGGCTCAGGACAGTGGGATGGTCTTGGGGCGAGGGTGACCAGGTAGCTGGAGGCTCAGGACAGTGGGATGGTCTTGGGGCGAGGGTGACCAGGTAGCTGGAGGCTCAGGACAGTGGGATGGTCTTTGGGGGCGAGGGTGACCAGGTAGCTGGAGGCTCAGGACAGTGGGATGGTCTTCGGGGGCGAGGGTGACCAGGTAGCTGGAGGCTCAGGACAGTGGGATGGTCTTGGGGCGAGGGTGACCAGGTAGCTGAGGACAATGGGATGGTCTTGGGGCGAGGGTGACCAGGTAGCTGGAGGCTCAGGACAGTGGGATGGTCTTGGGGCGAGGGTGACCAGGTAGCTGGAGGCTCAGGACAGTGGGATGGTCTTGGGGCGAGGGTGACCAGGTAGCTGGAGGCTCAGGACAGTGGGATGGTCTTTGGGGGCGAGGGTGACCAGGTAGCTGGAGGCTCATGACAGTGGTATGGTCTTGGGGGCGAGGGTGACCAGGTAGCTGGAGGCTCAGGACAGTGAGATGGTCTTGGGGCGAGGGTGACCAGGTAGCTGGAGGCTCAGGACAGTGGGATGGTCTTGGGGGCGAGGGTGACCAGGTAGCTGGAGGCTCAGGACAGTGGGATGGTCTTGGGGGCGAGGGTGACCAGGTAGCTGGAGGCTCAGGACAGTGGGATGGTCTTGGGGGCGAGGGTGACCAGGTAGCTGGAGGCTCAGGACAGTGGGATGGTCTTGGGGCGAGGGTGACCAGGTAGCTGGAGGCTCAGGACAGTGGGATGGTCTTGGGGCGAGGGTGACCAGGTAGCTGGAGGCTCAGGACAGTGGGATGGTCTTTGGGGGCGAGGGTGACCAGGTAGCTGGAGGCTCAGGACAGTGGGATGGTCTTGGGGGCGAGGGTGACCAGGTAGCTGGAGGCTCAGGACAGTGAGATGGTCTTGGGGCGAGGGTGACCAGGTAGCTGGAGGCTCAGGACAGTGGGATGGTCTTCGGGGGCGAGGGTGACCAGGTAGCTGGAGGCTCAGGACAGTGGGATGGTCTTCGGGGGCGAGGGTGACCAGGTAGCTGGAGGCTCAGGACAGTGGGATGGTCTTCGGGGGCGAGGGTGACCAGGTAGCTGGAGGCTCAGGACAGTGGGATGGTCTTTGGGGGCGAGGGTAACCAGGTAGCTGGAAGAACAAGCCTCCATCAGTTTTGCATAGATTTGCACAACTCATTTTTACTTGTAATGCAACTATGCAAAACTAACAGAGAACTGCAAGAAGAAGAAAACATACAGGCAGTGGTCCTGGTTGGTGGGACGCCAGTTAGACCCTTATGCCAGAAGGGGCACTTAGGGCAGTAGGTGCTCATCTATGTCACTATCTGCACTAGATGCACCTTAGCACAAAGACATCATGAAGTCAAGTCAAACCAAGCAGGGCCTGGTCCAAGCTGGGCCTGGTCCACGCGGAGTTACGGTTCACCCAGGGGCCCGGTCCACCCAGGGGCCTGGTCCAAGCGGGGTTACGGTTCACCCAGGGGCCCGGTCCAAGCTGGGCCTGGTCCACGCAGAGTTACGGTCCACCCAGGGGCCCGGTTCACCCAGGGGCCCGGTCCACGCGGAGTTACGGTTCACCCAGGGGCCCGGTCCACGCGGGGCTACGGTTCACCCAGGGGTCCGGTCCAAGCCGGGTTACGGTTCACCCAGGGGCCCGGTTCACCCAGGGGCCCGGTCCACGCGGGGGTCAGTGTCAGCGGTATTGCTAGAAGTGCCTCCACTGCAGTAGATCATCAATAACACTACCTGCACTGTAAGCACTTTGACAATACAGCGACAGACTATTCACCAGTCCTTCTGCATCTTCCATCTTCTCTTTTTACAACGATAAAACAAAAAAATCTCCAAAAAGAAGCAGCACCCTGAAATCACAAAGGAAGGTCGTTATAAACATGTTCACTGTTTAGACAAAGTACAAAAACAAACAAACAAAAAAAGTATGTGTGTTATTGATAGTCGTCTCTGAAGACAACATGTGAGAATATTTCCCCCAGTCATCCAGGCTACTTCCAGTGCCTTCTATAGGACTCCACCATGCCTGTGTTCACCAGCTATCTGGACCACGTTTCCAGCGGCATCAATGGTCGTTCTCTTATCGGAAACACTTAACATGGGAAGTAATAAACCCTCCAAAAAAAAAACTAGACGAGCTATAAAACAACTCCAACAAGTGACTTATCACTAAGTTTCATTCAAAAATGTGTGTGTCAATCGGCTGATGATTCATAGTTGAAAAAAAATATGATTTGTGATTTATTGTGAACCATGAAGAGGGGGCCCAGTGGAAGGCAGAGAAGGACTTGCCGCCTGCTTTCTGCGCCTGTCTGGCTGTGCACCCTTCCCCCTACAGTCTTAACATGGCGCCGCGGAGTCCGCAAAACCCCCCCTAGTAATATTTACTACAAAACAACTCAACCACCTGCGTTTATTCAGCAGGCTAGCTAGCTAATGCATGTATATCAACTTGTCTAGGTATGCAACAGTTTGGGGGGGGACGTTGTAACGTTTAATTCTCATGTAATAAAATATATATATATCAGAAGTTGAGAAAGTGTAACTTGGCTTTCACCGAATAACGTTTCAGAGAACCAGTCTCGCTAGTTAGCGTTAGCAAGTGCTTTCTTTTTTGGGGGGGGATATTTGAGCTAACATTAGCTAACTATACAAAGAAAAGTAAAATATCTTACAAAACTTCCAACTTAAAAAAACAAAAGAAATCACACTCAACGTTACAACACTGAAACGTGTAACTACATATAACATACATTACAAGTTAGTTAGCTAGTTTGATAAATTAGCTAACGTTAGTTCGGCTAATAAGTTGCTGCTAGCTTAACATGTTAGCCCAACAACAACCCCGAGTCACACAATAACTTGTTACTGTATCTAACTAGGATGGCTATTTAGCCAATTTACCACAAAACCGGGACGAGTTCCCCCTATTTATGTGTGTAATTATAGTAATTTCACCGGTTAGATAGCTTGTTAGTTAACTAGTTAAACAAGACGCTACCAACCAGGCTAGGCTAACCAAGCTAGGCTAACCAAGCTAGGCTAACCAAGCTAGGCTAACCAAGCTAGGCTAACCAAGCTAGGCTAACCAAGCTAGGCTAACCAGCCAGCTAAAACGCGCGGCCTAAAACTGCCCCATGTGCTGCTGCTTTGTTCTGGGGGGGGGACACTAGCTAACTCACACACACACACACACACACAATACACCCGAGAGAAACGCAAAAATAACATTTTGATCCAATACAATTATTCCCGTTAAAACTACAAACAAATACCGTATAATAGTCTTTAACTACATAAAGTTGAATAGTCACTCCTGGTTGATAAAAAGGCAGTGTAGCGAGTTAGAGAGGCAACACGCTTTTCAAATCTCCCTCATTCTCCCAACTATGGAGGAGAGAGAGGGCTGCCATGCGACTCTTACTCTACTGTTTCCCCCCTCACTAACTTCTCGGTTTTAGGACGGTAGGCAGATTCAGATCCATGCTAAAATGTACTATACAATTTTTAAAAAATCACTTTTTTTCCCTTCTCTTTAAACATGTATACTGCTTAAAAACCAGGCTAAAATAAAGAGTTCCTTGTCAATAACATGCGTTTAGCAAGACACTCACCGCTGAAATCCACCATCTTCGCTCAGTTGCCTGGACTTACCGTTCAATGTGTGGAGAGGAAACCAACCCCCCCACAAAAAAAACCCTAGCAACTGCTTCGTTCACTTTTAACATGGGCTAGAAAAATACATCTATTTGCAAAAGTGGAGAGCACATGTGTCTACCGCTGTAAAGATGGGATATTATTAAAGGATATTATTGTAGGGGGATAATGAAAGTGGCGCGAAGCCGACCTGTCGGTCCCCATGTGGGTGAATGAAGGGCGGCTCCCGCTGAACGTAAATATCTGGCTACAACCACTCTAACTGTCCAATTACCATCCACTAGAGTCCCTCTGATCCCACCCTCATACACACTTATACTAACCCTGGCTTTATAATCTACTACACTATCTAACCCTGGCTTTATATACTATATACCATATCTAACCCTGGCTTTATATTCTATATACCATATCTAACCCTGGCTTTATAATCTACTACACTATCTAACCCTGGCTTTATATACTATATACCATATCTAACCCTGGCTTTATATTCTATATACCATATCTAACCCTGGCTTTATAATCTACTGCACTATCTAACCCTGGCTTTATATTCTATATACCATATCTAACCCTGGCTTTATATTCTATATACCATATCTAACCCTGGCTTTATATTCTATATACCATATCTAACCCTGGCTTTATATACTATATACCATATCTAACCCTGGCTTTATATTCTATATACCATATCTAACCCTGGCTTTATATACTATATACCATATCTAACCCTGGCTTTATATACTATATACCATATCTAACCCTGGCTTTATAATCTACTACACTATCTAACCCTGGCTTTATATACTATATACCATATCTAACCCTGGCTTTATATACTATATACCATATCTAACCCTGGCTTTATAATCTACTACACTATCTAACCCTGGCTTTATATACTATATACCATATCTAACCCTGGCTTTATATTCTATATACCATATCTAACCCTGGCTTTATATTCTATATACCATATCTAACCCTGGCTTTATATTCTACTACACTATCTAACCCTGGCTTTATATTCTATATACCATATCTAACCCTGGCTTTATATTCTATATACCATATCTAACCCTGGCTTTATAATCTACTACACTATCTAACCCTGGCTTTATATTCTATATACCATATCTAACCCTGGCTTTATATACTATATACCATATCTAACCCTGGCTTTATATACTATATACCATATCTAACCCTGGCTTTATATACTATATACCATATCTAACCCTGGCTTTATATACTATATACCATATCTAACCCTGGCTTTATATACTATATACCATATCTAACCCTGGCTTTATATTCTATATACCATATCTAACCCTGGCTTTATATTCTATATACCATATCTAACCCTGGCTTTATAATCTATATACCATATCTAACCCTGGCTTTATATACTATATACCATATCTAACCCTGGCTTTATATTCTATATACCATATCTAACCCTGGCTTTATATTCTATATACCATATCTAACCCTGGCTTTATATTCTATATACCATATCTAACCCTGGCTTTATATTCTATTATACTGGGCTCAACTACACTCCAAACTATTTTGGAAACAACATGCTTTCGAGAGATGTAATTTTGTATTTTCGAAATACAAAAATACTTTTCTATACATTTTCTTTTTTTAAAGCGGTTCACATTTTACATTTTGCAGACGCTCTTAGCCATAGCGACTTACAGTAATGCATGCATACATTATTCATACTGGTGCCCCATGGGAATCGAACCCACAACCCTGGCATTGCAAGTGCCATGCTCTACCAAGCGAGCCACACGGGACTTTCCCCTTGTATTGCTATCAGAAGTCTGACAGATATTGATTGAACATGGATGGATTGTGATGGCACTATGGTGTGATAAAAGCTTCAGTTAAATTAACTCAATATACAAATGGAAATGTCAAAAAAATGAACAATTGCAAAGCATGCTGAGTATTATTGTAATGAGTTCTGCGAATAATAATAATAATACCCACTGTGCTTTTCAGTTCATTTTGGTATGTTAATTTTCAAGCTCTGAATGCTGATTGGCTGACAGCTGTGGTATATCAGACATTATACCACAAATATGACAAAACATGTATTTTTTACTGCTCTAATTACGTTGGTAAGCAGTTTATAATAGCAATAAGGCACATCGGGGGGTTTGTGGTATATGGCCAATATACCACGGCTAAGAGCTGTTCTTATGTACAACGCATCGTGGAGTGCCTGGACACAGTCGTGGTATATTGGCCATATAAATCAAATCAAACTTTATTTGTCACTCGAATACAACAAGTGTAGACCTTACCGTGAAATGCTTACTTTACAAGCCCTTAACCAATAGTGCAGTTCAAGAATTTAGCACACCACCTCATTGCTTAAATATACATTTAGTTCATTTAGCAGACAATCTTGTCCAGAATAACTTGCTCAACGAAGGTAGTTAAACAACAACATATCACAGTCATGTACAACGTTTATGTAAACCGTTACTGAGAATGTTGTTTTTATATATAAAGGCATGTCAGTTATTAAGTATAAATTATTATTTACAACGACAGCCTACCCCCCGGGCCAAACCCAGACGACGCTGGGCCAATTGTGTGCCGCCTTATGGGACTCCCAAACACGGCCGGATGTGATACAGCCCGGAATCGAAACAGGGACTGTAGTGATGCCTTTTCCACTGAGATGCAGTGCCTTAGACCGCTGAGCCACCCGGGATGTTCTGTTCGGGTTGGCTACTTGCAGTTCCCTACCTTCTTCCCTGTGGCTCAGTTGGTAGAGGATGGTATTTGCAACGCCAGCATGGTGTGTGCAATGCCAGGGTTGTGGGTTCGATTCCCACGGGGGGCCAGTACAAAAAAAAAAGAAATGTATGCATTCACTACTGTAGAGCGTCTGCTAAATTACTCAAATGTAAAATGTAATTCTATTTGTGTATTTTAAAATACAAAATACATGTATTTTAATTAAATAAATGACACAATTAAAAAAAAGTATTTTATAGTTTATTTTTGATACATTGATCTTTATGGTATATTGTCATTTTTTTGCCCATCCCTCCCTGCCCTCAGCGAATTTTCCACGCTATATGGGATCCTTGGGACGTCCCCATTGACGTTTAACTATAAGATGATGATGAAAAGGCTTTAGTGTAGAGACGTCCCAAGGATTCTGGGTTGCCTCAGTTAGACAGAAAATGACCTAACTGAGTTTATGCGGGTTTTTAAAATGTACTGTATGAAAACAATACAGGTAGATAGGCTATATTTACAAATTAATATCTATTCAATCGGATTGTTATGTGATTTTGTTTTAACATTGTATAAAATAGTTTCATGACAAAATAATGTGTAGCTGGAAAATGGCAACATCTTGACTTGGTTTATTACCAAACGTTGTTTTCCCCAAGCAGAACATAAGAACACAATTAAATAAATAACATAGTGGCTAAATAACTTAGAAAAAAACATGCAAAACAATTATGATGAATTAATAAAAAGGAGTTTGAAATGTGAAAATTGTGTTGTACATTCTGGATTCGATTAAAATACAGTAAAACTATAATCCCACCAGCCTATATATATATATGAGGTTGAAATATTTTTTATTTTTATTTTATTTTTATTTCACCTTTATTTAACCAGGTAGGCAAGTTGAGAGCAAGTTCTCATATCCAATTGCCTAATCCCAATCCCATATTTATCCAATCGCCTAATCCCAATTCCATATTTATCAATTTGCACCAATGCACTTTGATTTGCTTAAGATGGAGATGTTTTAACGACACGTTCCCATCTTCTAAATCTGACACAATTATTATTTACACAATTATTATCATTATTTATTGACAGTTATTTTCCACCGTGGCTTCTGCATTAGCTACACTCTTCTATTGTAATGCTGCACGGATTTCACTGCTCGATTCAGTAACATATCCTATACCTATTTAAACATACATCACAATTTACCTCAGAATTTTACATTACATTTACATTTACATTTACATTTTAGTCATTTAGCAGACGCTCTTATCCAGAGCGACTTACAGTAGTGAATACATACATTTCATACAATTTCATACATTTTTTTCTGTGCTGGCCCCCCGTGGGAATCGAACCCACAACCCTGGTGTTGCAAACACCATGCTCTACCAACTGATTGTGTGGTCATTTGCATAATAATATTGCATAATTATTGTGTAAATCCTAGGAACACCATGTCTATTGCAAAACATTGAGGTTTTATTATTTGTGACCCGGCTGTAAACATTCTACTAGACCGCCACTAGAGGGTCTCAGCAAACCGTCTAACGGAAAGAGCTTCTCCCTCAGACGCACTCAAACAGCATCCCATCTTACCACATCGACTCAAACAGCATCCCATCTTACCACATCGACTCAAACAGCATCCCAACCTTACCACATCGACTCAAACAGCATCCCATCTTACCACATCGACTCAAACAGCATCCCATCTTACCACATCAACTCAAACAGCATCCCATCTTACCGCATCAACTCAAACAGCATCCCATCTTACCGCATCAACTCAAACAGCATCCCATCTTATTGATCTATAAATTGATCTATAAATGGTCATCTTTACCAGACTGCTGTTGTTGATTATTGATCTATAAATAATCATCTTTACCAGACTGCTGATTATTGATTATTGATCTATAAATGGTAATCTTTACCAGACTGCTGTTATTGATTATTGATCTATAAATGATCATCTTTACCAGACTGCTGATTATTGATTATTGATCTATAAATGATCATCTTTACCAGACTGCTGTTATTGATTATTGATCTATAAATGATCATCTTTACCAGACTGCTGATAATTGATTATTGATCTATAAATGATCATCTTTACCAGACGGCTGTTATTGATTATGGATCTATGAATAGGAACTTATTTTCCTGTAATTGAATATTCACACATAAAAACCAGTCTCGATTACAGTCTGCCACGTCCTGACCAGTAGAGGGAGTATTTGTTTTTAATTTTGGTCAGGACGTGGCAGAGGGTATTTGTTTTATGTGGTTTGGGGTGTGTGTGTGTGTGTTGTATTTAAAGGGGGTTTGATTTGTTAGTTCCGGGTTTTGGGTTATGTTCTATGTTTGTATTTCTGTGTTCTTTCTAGTTCTTTGTATTTCTATGTCTAGGTTTGGGTGTTGGACTCTCAATTGGAGGCAGGTGTTTTTAGTTGCCTCTGATTGAGAGTCCTATATATATAGGTATGTGTTTTGTAGTTTGTGGGAGATTGTTCCATGTATAGCTTATGGCCTTACAGGACTGTTTATTCATCGCTGTGTTTCTTTTGGATTTTACTTCTTTCCGTAATAAAAGAAGATGAGTAACGCATGAAAGAAAAACACATTTTTTGTCCATTAAAATAACATCAAATTGATCAGAAATACAGTGATACATTGTTAATGTTGTAAATGACTATTGTCGCTGGAAACGGCTGATTTATAATGGAATATCTACATAGGCGTTCAGAGGCCCATTATCAGCAACCATCACTCCTGTGTTCCAATGGCCCGTTGTGTTGGCTAATCCAAGTTTATCATTTTAAAAGGGCTAATTGATCATGGATTATTATGCATAATCTTTCTTCATATTCATATGGATGTTTATGCATAATCTTTCTACATATTCATATGGATTATTATGCATAATCGTTCTACATATTCATATGGATTGTTATGCATAATCGTTATACATATTCATATGGATGTTTATGCATAATCGTTCTACATATTCATATGGATTGTTATGCATAATCGTTCTACATATTCATATGGATGTTTAGGCATAATCGTTCTACATATTCATATGGAATGTTATGCATAATCGATCTACATATTCATATGGATTGTTATGCATAATCGTTCTACAAATTCATATGGATTTTTTTGCATAATCGTTCTACATATTCATATGGATTTTTAATGCATAATCATTCTACAAATTCATATGGATTGTTATGCATAATCGTTCTACATATTCATATGGATTGTTATGCATAATCGTTCTACAAATTCTCTGATGCTAAGCCACTCATGTTCCTGTGTTCCTAAAATGTAAACTGCCAGTCAGGCTCCTCCCCCCGTGGGGCTCGACGAGGAGACTGGGGCTCTGAGTGTTCTGTTGTGTTCTGCCTCTAGAAACAAGACCCCATATGGTCCCTCAGTAAACTGGGGGTCAACACCGCTCACCTCTCCTTCTTTCTTTGAGCATTCAGCTGTGAAACGTCACGAAACGTCAGACAACACAGGAGCAAGCAGTGGCTGACTTATCATCAGGCAGTCCAGGCCTCACTCATTAATACAAATATAATTTCTCCTCTCGAGGCCCCCTCATCCTCCTCTCGAGGCCCCCTCATCCTCCTCTCGAGGCCCCTCATCCTACTCTCGAGGCCCCCTCATCCTCCTCTCGAGACCCCCATCCTCCTCTCGAGACTCCCATCTTCCTCTCGAGGCCCCCCATCTTCCTCTCGAGGCCCCCCATCCTCCTCTCGAGGCCCCCCCTCCTCCTCTCGAGGCCCTCATCCTCCTCTCGAGGCCCCCCCATCCTCCTCAAAGCCCCTCATCCTCCTCTCGAGGCCCCCCCATCCTCCTCTCGAGGCCCCCTCATCCTCCTCTCGAGGCCCCCCCATCCTCTTCTCGAGGCCCCCCCATCCTCCTCTCGAGGCCCCCTCCATCCTCCTCTCGAGGCCCCCTCATCCTCCTCTCGAGGCCCCCCCCATCCTCCTCTCGAGGCCCCCCCCATCCTCCTCTCGAGGCCCCTCATCCTCCTCTCGAGGCCCCCTCATCCTCCTCTCGAGGCCCCCTCCATCCTCCTCTCGAGGCCCCCTCATCCTCCTCTCGAGGCCCCCCCCCATCCTCCTCTCGAGGCCCCCCCATCCTCCTCTCGAGGCCCCTCATCCTCCTCTCGAGGCCCCCTCATCCTCCTCTCGAGGCCCCCTCATCCTCCTCTCGGGGCCCCCATCCTCCTCTCGAGGCCCCCCATCCTCCTCTCAAGGCAACCCCCATCTTCCTCTCGAGGCCCCCCATCTTCCTCTCGAGGCCCCCTCATCCTCCTCTTGAGGCCCCCCATCCTCCTCTCGAGGCCCCCCATCCTCCTCTCGAGGCCCCCCATCCTCCTCTCGAGGCCCCCCCCATCCTCCTCTCGAGGCCCCCTCATCCTCCTCTCGAGGCCCCCCCATCTTCCTCTCGAGGCCCCCCATCTTCCTCTCGAGGCCCCCCATCCTCCTCTCGAGGCCCCCCATCCTCCTCTCGAGGCCCCCCCATCCTCCTCTCGAGGCCCCCATCCTCCTCTCGAGGCCCCCCATCCTCCTCTCGAGGCCCCCCATCCTCCTCTCGAGGCCCCCCCATCCTCCTCTCGAGGCCCCCCATCCTCCTCTCGAGGCCCCCCATCCTCCTCTCGAGGCCCCCCATCCTCCTCTCGAGGCCCCTCATCCTCCTCTCGAGGCCCCCCCATCCTCCTCTCGAGGCCCCCCCTCATCCTCCTCAAAGCCCCTCATCCTCCTCTCGAGGCCCCCCATCCTCCTCTCGAGGCCCCTCCATCCTCCTCTCGAGGCCCCCTCCATCCTCCTGTCGAGGCCCCCTCATCCTCCTCTCGAGGCCCCCCTCCTCCTCTCGAGGCCCCCCCTCCTCCTCTCGAGGCCCCCCATCCTCCTCTCGAGGCCCCCTCCATCCTCCTCTCGAGGCCCACCCCATCCTCCTCTCGAGGCCCCCCATCCTCCTCTCGAGGCCCCTCCATCCTCCTCTCGAGGCCCCCCCCATCCTCCTCTCGAGGCCCCTCATCCTCCTCTCGAGGCCCCCTCATCCTCCTCTCGAGGCCCCCTCATCCTCCTCTCGAGGCCCCCCATCCTCCTCAAAGCCCCTCATCCTCCTCTCGAGGCCCCCCATCCTCCTCTCGAGGCCCCCCCCCATCCTCCTCTCGAGGCCCCCCATCCTCCTCTCAAGGCCCCCCCCATCCTCCTCTCGAGGCCCCCATCCTCCTCTCGAGGCCCCCCCATCCTCCTCTCGAGGCCCCCCATCCTCCTCTCGAGGCCCCCCATCCTCCTCTCGAGGCCCCTCCATCCTCCTCTCGAGGCCCCCCATCCTCCTCTCGAGGCCCCCCCATCCTCCTCTCGAGGCCCCCCATCCTCCTCTCGAGGCCCCCCATCCTCCTCTCGAGGCCCCTCCATCCTCCTCTCGAGGCCCCCCATCCCCTCTCGAGGCCCCCCATCCTCCTCTCAAGGCCCCTCCATCCTCCTCTCGAGGCCCCCCCATCCTCCTCTCGAGGCCCCCTCATCCTCCTCTCGAGGCCCCCCCCCCATCCTCCTCTCGAGGCCCCCCATCCTCCTCTCGAGGCCCCCCATCCTCCTCTCGAGGCCCCCCCATCCTCCTCTCGAGGCCCCCCCATCCTCCTCTCGAGGCCCCCCATCCTCCTCTCGAGGCCCCCCATCCTCCTCTCCAAGCCCCTCATCCTCCTCTCGAGGCCCCCCATCCTCCTCTCGAGGCCCCCCCCCCATCCTCCTCTCGAGTTCTTTAATGTTTTCAACAAAGCTATGATCATGGTCTGTCTACCTTGTAGGTTTTTTTTTTGCTATTGAAGAGAAAGCGAGGCAGAATGTGGATGATCCTTATCAAAGGGAACATTATCACCACTGGTCTATAGTATCTATAGTATCTATAGTATCTATATCAAAGGGAACATTATCACCACTGGTCTATAGTATCTATAGTATCTATAGTATCTATATCAAAGGGAACATTATCACCACTGGTCTATAGTATCTATAGTATCTATAGTATCTATATCAAAGGGAACATTATCACCACTGGTCTATAGTATCTATAGTATCTATAGTATCTATATCAAAGGGAACATTATCACCACTGGTCTATAGTATCTATAGTATCTATAGTATCTATATCAAAGGGAACATTATCACCACTGGTCTATAGTATCTATAGTATCTATAGTATCTATATCAAAGGGAACATTATCACCACTGGTCTATAGTATCTATAGTATCTATAGTATCTATATCAAAGGGAACATTATCACCACTGGTCTATAGTATCTATAGTATCTATAGTATCTATAGTATCTATAGTATCTATATCAAAGGGAACATTATCACCACTGGTCTATAGTATCTATAGTATCTATAGTATCTATATCAAAGGGAACATTATCACCACTGGTCTATAGTATCTATAGTATCTATAGTATCTATATCAAAGGGAACATTATCACCACTGGTCTATAGTATCTATAGTATCTATAGTATCTATATCAAAGGGAACATTATCACCACTGGTCTATAGTATCTATAGTATCTATAGTATCTATATCAAAGGGAACATTATCACCAGAAACACACAACAAATGTAATGATTATAGAGTCCAGACCAGTGGTTCTTAACCTGGGTTCGATCCTGGTGGGGGTCAGTACCTCCAACAAGGTTAAGAACCACTGGTCTATAGTATCTATAGTGTCTATAGTATCTATAGTATCAAATGTAATGATTATAGAGTCCAGACCAGTGGTTCTTAACCTGGGTTCGATCCTGGTGGGGGTCAGTACCTCCAACAAGGTTAAGAACCACTGGTCTATAGTATCTATAGTGTCTATAGTATCTATAGTATCAAATGTAATGATTATAGAGTCCAGACCAGTGGTTCTTAACCTGGGTTCGATCCTGGTGGGGGTCAGTACCTCCAACAAGGTTAAGAACCACTGGTCTATAGTATCTATAGTGTCTATAGTATCTATAGTATCAAATGTAATGATTATAGAGTCCAGACCAGTGGTTCTTAACCTGGGTTCGATCCTGGTGGGGGTCAGTACCTCCAACAAGGTTAAGAACCACTGGTCTATAGTATCTATAGTGTCTATAGTATCTATAGTATCAAATGTAATGATTATAGAGTCCAGACCAGTGGTTCTTAACCTGGGTTCGATCCTGGTGGGGGTCAGTACCTCCAACAAGGTTAAGAACCACTGGTCTATAGTATCTATAGTGTCTATAGTATCTATAGTATCAAATGTAATGATTATAGAGTCCAGACCAGTGGTTCTTAACCTGGGTTCGATCCTGGTGGGGGTCAGTACCTCCAACAAGGTTAAGAACCACTGGTCTATAGTATCTATAGTGTCTATAGTATCTATAGTATCAAATGTAATGATTATAGAGTCCAGACCAGTGGTTCTTAACCTGGGTTCGATCCTGGTGGGGGTCAGTACCTCCAACAAGGTTAAGAACCACTGGTCTATAGTATCTATAGTGTCTATAGTATCTATAGTATCAAATGTAATGATTATAGAGTCCAGACCAGTGGTTCTTAACCTGGGTTCGATCCTGGTGGGGGTCAGTACCTCCAACAAGGTTAAGAACCACTGGTCTATAGTATCTATAGTGTCTATAGTATCTATAGTATCAAATGTAATGATTATAGAGTCCAGACCAGTGGTTCTTAACCTGGGTTCGATCCTGGTGGGGGTCAGTACCTCCAACAAGGTTAAGAACCACTGGTCTATAGTATCTATAGTGTCTATAGTATCTATAGTATCAAATGTAATGATTATAGAGTCCAGACCAGTGGTTCTTAACCTGGGTTCGATCCTGGTGGGGGTCAGTACCTCCAACAAGGTTAAGAACCACTGGTCTATAGTATCTATAGTGTCTATAGTATCTATAGTATCAAATGTAATGATTATAGAGTCCAGACAAATGACGTGTTCACGAAGACCTTCAGAACACGCCACACTTCCAAATCCAGTCAGCCTGTGAGGTCAGTGGTGTTACGAACCGGCTCAGAGTTCGCAACAACAGGGAGACAACGTGGAGACAAGGAGTATCAACATATATATTTATTAAATACCACAACTAGCACAACCAAAACAACAAGGTGTCTGCATGGAGAGAGTCTCCCACAATGACAGTGGAAGAGGTGCCTTTATCCTGGGACACACCTGGGGGCCCAGGTCTCTTTATCCTGGGACACACCTGGGGGCCCAGGTCTCTTTATCCTGGGACACACCTGGGGGCCCAGGTCTCTTTATCCTGGGACACACCTGGGGGCCCAGGTTTCTTTATCCTGGGACACACCTGGGGGCCCAGGTCTCTTTATCCTGGGACACACCTGGGGGCCCAGGTCTCTTTATCCTGGGACACACCTGGGGACCCAGGTCTCTTTATCCTGGGACACACCTGGGGGCCCAGGTCTCTTTATCCTGGGACACACCTGGGGGCCCAGGTCTCTTTATCCTGGGACACACCTGGGGGCCCAGGTTTCTTTATCCTGGGACACACCTGGGGGCCCAGGTCTCTTTATCCTGGGACACACCTGGGGGCCCATGTCTCTTTATCCTGGGACACACCTGGGGACCCAGGTCTCTTTATCCTGGGACACACCTGGGGGCCCAGGTCTCTTTATCCTGGGACACACCTGGGGGCCCAGGTCTCTTTATCCTGGGACACACCTGGGGACCCAGGTCTCTTTATCCTGGGACACACCTGGGGGCCCAGGTCTCTTTATCCTGGGACACACCTGGGGGCCCAGGTCTCTTTATCCTGGGACACACCTGGGGACCCAGGTCTCTTTATCCTGGGACACACCTGGGGGCCCAGGTTTCTTTATCCTGGGACACACCTGGGGGCCCAGGTCTCTTTATCCTGGGACACACCTGGGGGCCCAGGTTTCTTTATCCTGGGACACACCTGGGGACCCAGGTCTCTTTATCCTGGGGACACACCTGGGGACCCAGGTCTCTTTATCCTGGGACACACCTGGGGGCCCAGGTCTCTTTATCCTGGGACACACCTGGGGGCCCAGGTCTCTTTATCCTGGGACACACCTGGGGGCCCAGGTCTCTTTATCCTGGGACACACCTGGGGGCCCAGGTCTCTTTATCCTGGGACACACCTGGGGGCCCAGGTCTCTTTATCCTGGGACACACCTGGGGGCCCAGGTCTCTTTATCCTGGGACACACCTGGGGGCCCAGGTCTCTTTATCCTGGGACACACCTGGGGGCCCAGGTCTCTTTATCCTGGGACACACCTGGGGGCCCAGGTGTTCCCCATGTAGCTGAGGACCCTCCCAACTCCGCCCACCGGCATCCTAATAAGGAAACAAGAGCAAAGAGAGAGAGAGAATACGGCAGACAGAGTGGGAGGGTCGTCCCAGTGTAATGAGGGTATATACGGCACAAACTTTCCTATGGTCGCCTTTCGTTTAATAACTAACATTCTGTCCTTATTGAAAACCTCGAAAAACCCCCTAGTGATACCTATATAATCTCAGGTGGTGCTGTACCTTGACGGGCTCTGTCAGCTCGGTAATGTGGTATGATGTGGCTGAGGGAGCATGAAACGGGTTGACGCACCGGTCCCGGGTCTCCCGGCGCCCGGTGGAATGATGCCTGGCGGCGCCGTCTACCACTGGAGTAGCAGGTCTCAGAGGAGGACAGAGCAGAGTCAAGGACATGTCAAACCACTACGACACCGTCGCAGTAAATATGTGCGTTTTAAACAGTGGAGGCTGGTGGAAGGAAGCTATAAGAGATTCAAATGAGCCCGATGCTGGTAGTTAAAGATGCTGGAAGTTAAAGTGTAAAGTCACATGAGCCTGATGCTGGTAGTTAAAGTGTAAAGTCACATGAGCCTGATGCTGGTAGTTAAAGTGTAAAGTCACATGAGCCTGATGCTGGTAGTTAAAGTGTAAAGTCACATGAGTCTGGCAAAATTAAGGCAGTTATACAATTTTAAAAACATTACAATACATTCATAACAGATTTAGCAACACACTAAGTGTTTGTCCTCAGGCCCCCGACTCCACTACCACATATCTACAACACAAAATCCATGTGTACGTGTGTGTGTGTGTGTGTGTGTGTGTGTGTGTGTGTGTGTGTGTGTGTGTGTGTGTGCATAGTGTGTATGTTATCGTGTGTGTGTATACGTGTGTGTTTGTGTGTGTGTGTGTGTGTGTGTGCGTGTGTGCATAGTGTGTATGTTATCGTGTGTGTGTATACGTGTGTGTGTGTGTGTGTGTGTGTGTGTGTACGTGTGTGCATAGTGTGTATGTTATCGTGTGTGTGTGTGTGTGTGTGTGTGTGTGTGTGTGTGTTGTGTGTGTGTGTGTGTGTGTGTGTGTGTGTGTGTGTGTGTGTGTGTGTGTGTGCATGTGTCTGTGCCTATGTTTGTGGTTCTTCACAGTCCCCGCTGTTCCATAAGGTGTATTTTTATCTGTGTTTTTAAATCTGATTCTGCTGCTGCATCAGTTACCTGATGTGGAATACAAGTAGTGATGAAGTCAATCTCTCCTCCACTTTGAGCCAGGAGAGATTGACCTGCGTATTATTAATGTTAGCTCTCTGTGTACATCCAAGGGCCAGCCGTGCTGCCCTGTTCTGGGCCAGCCGTGCTGCCCTGTTCTGAGCCAGCCGTGCTGCCCTGTTCTGAGCCAGCCGTGCTGCCCTGTTCTGAGCCAGCCGTGCTGCCCTGTTCTGAGCCAGCCGTGCTGCCCTGTTCTGAGCCAGCCGTGCTGCCCTGTTCTGGGCCAGCCGTGCTGCCCTGTTCTGAGCCAGCCGTGCTGCCCTGTTCTGAGCCAGCCGTGCTGCCCTGTTCTGAGCCAGCCGTGCTGCCCTGTTCTGAGCCAGCCGTGCTTCCCTGTTCTGGGCCAGCCGTGCTGCCCTGTTCTGAGCCAGCCGTGCTGCCCTGTTCTGAGCCAGCCGTGCTGCTCTGTTCTGAGACAATTGCAATTTTCCTAAGTCCTTTTTTGTGGCACCTGACCACACGACTGAACATTAGTCCAGGTGCGACAAAGCTAGGGCCTGTAGGACCTGCCATTACATTTACATTTAAGTCATTTAGCAGACGCTCTTATCCAGAGCGACTTACAAATTGGTGCATTCACCTATAATATCCAGTAGAACAAACACTTTACAATAGTGCATCTAAATCCTTTAAAGGGGGGGGGGTTAGAAGGATTACTTTATCCTATCCCAGGTATTCCTTAAAGAGGTGGGGTTTCAGGTGTCTCCGGAAGGTGGTGATTGACTCCGCTGTCCTGGCATCGTGAGGGAGATTGTTCCACCATTGGGGTGCCAGAGCGGCAAACAGTTTTGACTGGGCTGAGCGGGAACTGTGCTTCCTCAGAGGTAGGGAGGCGAGCAGGCCAGAGGTGGATGAACGCAGTGCCCTTGTTTGGGTGTAGGGCCTGATCAGAGCCTGAAGGTACGGAGGTGCCGTTCCCCTCACAGCTCCGTAGGCAAGCACCATGGTCTTGTAGCGGATGCGAGCTTCAACTGGAAGCCAGTGGAGAGAGCGGAGGAGCGGGGTGACGTGAGAGAACTTGGGAAGGTTGAACACCAGACGGGCTGCGGCGTTCTGGATGAGTTGTAGGGGTTTGATGGCACAGGCAGGGAGCCCAGCCAACAGCGAGTTGCAGTAATCCAGACGGGAGATGACAAGTGCCTGGATTAGGACCTGCGCCGCTTCCTGTGTGAGGCAGGGTCGTTCTCTGCGAATGTTGTAGAGCATGAACCTACAGGATCGGGTCACCGCCTTGATGTTAGTGGAGAACGACAGGGTGTTGTCCAGGATCACGCCAAGGTTCTTAGCACTCTGGGAGGAGGACACAAGGGAGTTGTCAACCGTGATGGCGAGATCATGGAACGGGCAGTCCTTCCCCGGGAGGAAGAGCAGCTCCGTCTTGCCGAGGTTCAGCTTGAGGTGGTGATCCGTCATCCACACTGATATGTCTGCCAGACATGCAGAGATGCGATTCGCCACCTGGTTGTCAGAAGGGGGAAAGGAGAAGATTAATTGTGTGTCGTCTGCATAGCAATGATAGGAGAGACCGTGTGAGGTTATGACAGAGCCAAGTGACTTGGTGTATAGCGAGAATAGGAGAGGGCCTAGAACAGAGCCCTGGGGGACACCAGTGGTGAGAGCACGTGGTGCGGAGACAGCTTCTCGCCACGCCACCTGGTAGGAGCGACCTGTCAGGTAGGACGCAATCCAAGCGTGGGCCGCGCCGGAGATGCCCAGCTCGGAGAGGGTGGAGAGGAGGATCTGATGGTTCACAGTATCAAAGGCAGCAGATAGGTCTAGAAGGATGAGAGCAGAGGAGAGAGAGTTAGCTTTAGCAGTGCGGAGAGCCTCCGTGACACAGAGAAGAGCAGTCTCAGTTGAATGCCCAGTCTTGAAACCTGACTGATTAGGATCAAGAAGGTCGTTCTGAGAGAGATAGCAGGAGAGCTGGCCAAGGACGGCACGTTCAAGAGTTTTGGAGAGAAAAGAAAGAAGGGATACTGGTCTGTAGTTGTTGATATCGGAGGGATCGAGTGTAGGTTTTTTCAGAAGGGGTGCAACTCTCGCTCTCTTGAAGACGGAAGGGACGTAGCCAGCGGTCAAGGATGAGTTGATGAGCGAGGTGAGGTAGGGGAGAAGGTCTCCGGAAATGGTCTGGAGAAGAGAGGAGGGGATAGGGTCAAGTGGGCAGGTTGTTGGGCGGCCGGCCGTCACAAGACGCGAGATTTCATCTGGAGAGAGAGGGGAGAAAGAGGTCAAAGCACAGGGTAGGGCAGTGTGAGCAGGACCAGCGGTGTCGCTTGACTTAGCAAACGAGGATCGGATGTCGTCAACCTTCTTTTCAAAATGGTTGACGAAGTCATCCGCAGTGAGGGAGGAGGGGGGGGGGAGGGGGAGGAGGATTCAGGAGGGAGGAGAAGGTAGCAAAAAGCTTCCTAGGGTTAGAGGCATGTTGATAGTGTTGTTAAGGTAGAAACTAGAGCCTGTAGGACCTGCCTTGTTGATAGTGTTGTTAAGACGGTAGAAACTAGGGCCTGTAGGACCTGCCTTGTTGATAGTGTTGTTAAGGTAGAAACTAGAGCCTGTAGGACCTGCCTTGTTGATAGTGTTGTTAAGACGGTAGAAACTAGGGCCTGTAGGACCTGCCTTGTTGATAGTGTTGTTAAGAAGGTAGAAACTAGGGCCTGTAGGACCTGCCTTGTTGATAGTGTTGTTAAGAAGGTAGAAACTAGGGCCTGTAGGACCTGCCTTGTTGATGGTGTTGTTAAGAAGGTAGAAACTAGGGCCTGTAGGACCTGCCTTGTTGATAGTGTTGTTAAGAAGGTAGAAACTAGGGCCTGTAGGACCTGCCTTGTTGATAGTGTTGTTAAGGTAGAAACTAGGGCCTGTAGGACCTGCCTTGTTGATAGTGTTGTTAAGAAGGTAGAAACTAGGGCCTGTAGGACCTGCCTTGTTGATAGTGTTGTTAAGAAGGTAGAAACTAGGGCCTGTAGGACCTGCCTTGTTGATAGTGTTGTTAAGGTAGAAACTAGGGCCTGTAGGACCTGCCTTGTTGATAGTGTTGTTAAGAAGGTAGAAACTAGGGCCTGTAGGACCTGCCTTGTTGATGGTGTTGTTAAGAAGGTAGAAACTAGGGCCTGTAGGACCTGCCTTGTTGATGGTGTTGTTAAGAAGGTAGAAACTAGGGCCTGTAGGACCTGCCTTGTTGATAGTGTTGTTAAGAAGGTAGAAACTAGGGCCTGTAGGACCTGCCTTGTTGATAGTGTTGTTAAGGTAGAAACTAGGGCCTGTAGGACCTGCCTTGTTGATAGTGTTGTTAAGAAGGTAGAAACTAGGGCCTGTAGGACCTGCCTTGTTGATAGTGTTGTTCAGAAGGTAGAAACTAGGGCCTGTAGGACCTGCCTTGTTGATGGTGTTGTTAAGAAGGTAGAAACTAGGGCCTGTAGGACCTGCCTTGTTGATAGTGTTGTTAAGAAGGTAGAAACTAGGGCCTGTAGGACCTGCCTTGTTGATAGTGTTGTTAAGAAGGTAGAAACTAGGGCCTGTAGGACCTGCCTTGTTGATAGTGTTGTTAAGAAGGTAGAAACTAGGGCCTGTAGGACCTGCCTTGTTGATAGTGCTGTTAAGAAGGTAGAAACTAGGGCCTGTAGGACCTGCCTTGTTGATAGTGTTGTTAAGAAGGTAGAAACTAGGGCCTGTAGGACCTGCCTTGTTGATAGTGTTGTTAAGAAGATAGAAACTAGGGCCTGTAGGACCTGCCTTGTTGATAGTGTTGTTAAGAAGGTAGAAACTAGGGCCTGTAGGACCTGCCTTGTTGATAGTGTTGTTAAGAAGGTAGAAACTAGGGCCTGTAGGACCTGCCTTGTTGATAGTGTTGTTAAGAAGGCAGAAACTAGGGCCTGTAGGACCTGCCTTGTTGATAGTGTTGTTGAGAAGGTAGAAACTAGGGCCTGTAGGACCTGCCTTGTTGATAGTGTTGTTAAGGTAGAAACTAGGGCCTGTAGGACCTGCCTTGTTGATAGTGTTGTTGAGAAGGTAGAAACTAGGGCCTGTAGGACCTGCCTTGTTGATAGTGTTGTTAAGAAGGTAGAAACTAGGGCCTGTAGGACCTGCCTTGTTGATAGTGTTGTTCAGAAGGTAGAAACTAGGGCCTGTAGGACCTGCCTTGTTGATAGTGTTGTTAAGAAGGTAGAAACTAGGGCCTGTAGGACCTGCCTTGTTGATAGTGTTGTTGAGAAGGCAGAGCAGCGCTTTATTATGGACAGACTTCTCCCCATCTCAGCTACTGTTGTATCAATATGTTTTGACCAGGACAGTTTACTGTACAATCCAGGGTTACTCCAAGCAGTTTAGTCACCTCATCTTGCTCAATTATTGAACTTTGAAAATTGAAAGCTGAGATAGCAGATTAAAATAGAGTTGGGTTCACCTTAGTAAACTATAGGAGGGTATATGTCTGATATCTCAGTCTATTGTACTGTAGATGTAATGAATTTATATTGAGCTCATTGTACAAATCTCACGTATCAATATTTATTTAAGGTGATTCTTTTTTTTTGTTTGTTGGTAAGAATTGTATTTACAAAATACAAGCCGGAATTCGGTTCCTAAATGATTCAGTTGTCCAGTCTTTATTTCTCCCTACCGCTCCAGTAGAGAACCATAACATTCGGTTCCTAAACGATTCAGTTGTCCAGTCTTCATTTCTCCCTACTGCTCCAGTAGAGAACCATAACATTCGGTTCCTAAACGATTCAGTTGTCCAGTCTTCATTTCTCCCTACCGCTCCAGTAGAGAACCATAACATTCGGTTCCTAAACGATTCAGTTGTCCAGTCTTCATTTCTCCCTACTGCTCCAGTAGAGAACCATAACATTCGGTTCCTAAATGATTCAGTTGTACAGTCTTCATTTCTCCCTACTGCTCCAGTAGAGAACCATAACATTCGGTTCCTAAACGATTCAGTTGTCCAGTCTTCATTTCTCCCTACTGCTCCAGTAGAGAACCATAACATTCGGTTCCTAAACGATTCAGTTGTCCAGTCTTCATTTCTCCCTACCGCTCCAGTAGAGAACCATAACATTCGGTTCCTAAACGATTCAGTTGTCCAGTCTTCATTTCTCCCTACTGCTCCAGTAGAGAACCATAACATTCGGTTCCTAAACGATTCAGTTGTCCAGTCTTCATTTCTCCCTACCGCTCCAGTAGAGAACCATAACATTCGGTTCCTAAACGATTCAGTTGTCCAGTCTTCATTTCTCCCTACCGCTCCAGTAGAGAACCATAACATTCGGTTCCTAAACGATTCAGTTGTCCAGTCTTCATTTCTCCCTACTGCTCCAGTAGAGAACCATAACATTCGGTTCCTAAACGATTCAGTTGTCCAGTCTTCATTTCTCCCTACTGCTCCAGTAGAGAACCATAACATTCGGTTCCTAAACGATTCAGTTGTCCAGTCTTCATTTCTCCCTACTGCTCCAGTAGAGAACCTAACTGGTCCAATAGAGATTAAGCTTCAACATACAGTAGCCAATAGCGTTAAGCTATTGTTACATCTACAATCTATTTTATGATAATTATTATTATTATTATTTTTAAACAATCTGTAGAAAACGGTATCTGTTGGTAGACAAGACACAGAGTGATGTCATTGTTTTTGTAGAGAAGCAGGGTAATTTCATCTGTAAGAAGGTTGGTTACGGTGTTGTTATGGTGTTGCACACAGGATGATGGAACGGCAGCCAGAATCCCCAGACTGTCCCAAGTGGCCCATTATTAAGAGGGTAATGGACTGTACCATTGTCATGGAAGCAACACACACTTTAATTACAGCTGGGGGAACAGAACTGAACTGAACTGAACAAGGTAAGCCAATGGTTACGACGGAGACCTGGTTTATACACTAGCTACAGTACCCCTCTGTAGTTATTGGGACAGTGATATTGTTGTGTTGTTGTTTTGGCTCGGTACTCCGGCACTTTGGATTTGAAATGACACAATGACAATGAGGTTAAAGTGCAGACTGTCATCTTTAATGTGAGGGGTATTTTCATTCCATATCGGGTGAAACATTTAGAAATTACAGCATTTTCTGAACATAGTCACTTCTTAAAGTAATCAAAAAGTTGAGTATTTGGTCCCATATTCCAAGCACGCAATGACTACATCAAGCTTGTGACTCTACAAACTTGTTGGATGCATTTGTTGTTTTGTTTTGGTTGTGTTTCACATTATTTTATGGATATGGATGAAAATACCCTCAAATTAACGCTGAGCCAAAACAATCAAAAATGCTTTCCCCAATAATTACAGAGGGCACTGTATGAAATGAGGCCTCCCTGACTCACTTCCTGCTGGTTGATTTATCCTGCAAAAGGCAAGGTCATATAGGACAGAAAACTTTGCTTTCATAAACATGGGTGGATTTGTCAGTAATAACAATCATAACCTCTTGTGTGTGCGTTTGAACATAACCTCTCACCCAGCAGCTCAATGACCTAGATTATCCCAGTCTCTATTCTCTCTAGATTATCCCAGAGTTTCTATTCTCTCTAGATTATCCCAGAGTCTCTATTCTCTCTAGATTATCCCAGAGTCTCTATTCTCTCTAGATTATCTCAGAGTCTCTATTCTCTCTAGATTATCCCCAGAGTCTCTATTCTCTCTAGATTATCCAGAGTCTCTATTCTCTCTAGATTATCCCAGTCTCTATTCTCTCTAGATTATCCCAGAGTCTCTATTCTCTCTAGATTATCCCAGAGTCTCTATTCTCTCTAGATTATCCCAGAGTCTCTATTCTCTCTAGATTATCCCAGAGTCTCTATTCTCTCTAGATTATCCCAGAGTCTCTATTCTCTCTAGATTATCCCAGTCTCTATTCTCTCTAGATTATCCCAGTCTCTATTCTCTCTAGATTATCCCAGAGTCTCTATTCTCTCTAGATTATCCCCAGAGTTTCTATTCTCTCTAGATTATCCCAGAGTCTCTATTCTCTCTAAATTATCCCAGAGACTCTATTCTCTCTAGATTATCCCAGAGTCTCTATTCTCTCTAGATTATCCCAGAGTCTCTATTCTCTCTAGATTATCCCAGAGTCTCTATTCTCTCTAGATTACCCCAGAGTCTCTATTCTCTCTAGATTATCCCAGAGTCTCTATTCTCTCTAGATTATCCCAGAGTCTCTATTCTCTCTAGATTATCCCAGAGTCTCTATTCTCTCTAGATTATCCCAGAGTCTCTATTCTCTCTAGATTATGCCAGAGTCTCTATTCTCTCTAGATTATCCCAGAGTCTCTATTCTCTCTAGATTATCCCAGAGTCTCTATTCTCTCTAGATTATCCCAGAGTCTCTATTCTCTCTAGATTATCCCAGAGTCTCTATTCTCTCTAGATTATCCCAGAGTTTCTATTCTCTCTAGATTATCCCAGAGTTTCTATTCTCTCTAGATTATCCCAGAGTCTCTATTCTCTCTAGATTATCCCCAGAGTCTCTATTCTCTCTAGATTATCCCAGAGTCTCTATTCTCTCTAGATTATCCCCAGAGTTTCTATTCTCTCTAGATTATCCCCAGAGTCTCTACTCTCTCTAGATTATCCCCAGAGTCTCTATTCTCTCTAGATTATCCCAGAGTCTCTATTCTCTCTAGATTATCCCCAGAGTCTCTATTCTCTCTAGATTATCCCCAGAGTCTCTATTCTCTCTAGATTATGCCAGTCTCCATTCTCTCTAGATTATCCCAGAGTCTCTATTCTCTCTAGATGATCCCAGAGTCTCTATTCTCTCTAGATTATCCCAGAGTCTCTATTCTCTCTAGATTATCCCAGAGTCTCTATTCTCTCTAGATTATCCCAGAGTCTCTATTCTCTCTAGATTATCCCAGAGTCTCTATTCTCTCTAGATTATCCCAGAGTCTCTATTCTCTCTAGATTATCCCAGAGTCTCTATTCTCTCTAGATTATCCCAGAGTCTCTATTCTCTCTAGATTATCCCAGAGTCTCTATTCTCTCTAGATTAATCCCAGAGTCTCTATTCTCTCTAGATTATCCCAGAGACTCTATTCTCTCTAGATTATCCCCAGAGTCTCTATTCTCTCTAGATTATCCCAGAGTCTCTATTCTCTCTAGATTATCCCCAGAGTCTCTATTCTCTCTAGATTATCCCCAGAGACTCTATTCTCTCTAGATTATCCCAGAGTCTCTATTCTCTCTAGATTATCCCAGAGTCTCTATTCTCTCTAGATTATCCCAGAGTCTCTATTCTCTCTAGATTATCCCAGAGTCTCTATTCTCTCTAGATTATCCCAGAGACTCTATTCTCTCTAGATTATCCCCAGAGTCTCTATTCTCTCTAGATTATCCCAGAGTCTCTATTCTCTCTAGATTATCCCCAGAGACTCTATTCTCTCTAGATTATCCCAGTCTCTATTCTCTCTAGATTATCCCCAGAGTCTCTATTCTCTCTAGATTATCCCCAGAGACTCTATTCTCTCTAGATTATCCCAGAGTCTCTATTCTCTCTAGATTATACCAGAGTCTCTACTCTCTCTAGATTATCCCAGAGTCTCTATTCTCTCTAGATTATCCTCAGAGTCTCTACTCTCTCTAGATTATCCCAGAGTCTCTATTCTCTCTAGATTATCCCCAGAGTCTCTATTCTCTCTAGATTATCCCAGAGTCTCTATTCTCTCTAGATTATCCCAGAGTCTCTATTCTCTCTAGATTATCCCAGAGACTCTATTCTCTCTAGATTATCCCAGAGTCTCTATTCTCTCTAGATTATGCCAGAGTCTCTATTCTCTCTAGATTATCCCAGAGTCTCTATTCTCTCTAGATTATCCCAGAGTCTCTATTCTCTCTAGATTATCCCAGAGTCTCTATTCTCTGTAGATTATCCCAGAGTCTCTATTCTCTCTAGATCATCCCAGAGTCTCTATTCTCTCTAGATTATCCCCAGAGTCTCTATTCTCTCTATATTATCCCAGAGTCTCTATTCTCTCTAGATTATCCCAGAGTCTCTATTCTCTCTAGATTATCCCAGAGTCTCTATTCTCTCTAGATTATCCCAGAGTCTCTATTCTCTCTAGATTATCCCAGAGTGTCTATTCTCTCTAGATTATCCCCAGAGTCTCTATTCTCTCTAGATTATCCCAGAGTCTCTATTCTCTCTAGATTATCCCAGAGTCTCTATTCTCTCTAGATTATCCCAGAGTCTCTATTCTCTCTATTATCCCAGAGTCTCTATTCTCTCTAGATTATCCCAGAGTCTCTATTCTCTCTAGATTATCCCCAGAGTCTCTATTCTCTCTAGATTATCCCAGTCTCTATTCTCTCTAGATTGTCCCAGAGTCTCTATTCTCTCTAGATTATCCCAGTCTCTATTCTCTCTAGATTATCCCAGTCTCTATTCTCTCTAGATTATCCCAGAGTCTCTATTCTCTCTAGATTATCCCAGAGTCTCTATTCTCTCTAGATTATCCCCAGAGTCTCTATTCTCTCTAGATTATCCCAGAGTCTCTATTCTCTCTTGATTATCCCAGAGTCTCTATTCTCTCTAGATTATCCCAGAGTCTCTATTCTCTCTAGATTATCCCCAGAGTCTCTATACTCTCTAGATTATCCCCAGAGTCTCTACTCTCTCTAGATTATCCCCAGAGTCTCTATTCTCTCTAGATTATCCCCAGAGTCTCTATTCTCTCTAGATTATCCCAGAGTCTCTAATCTCTCTAGATTATCCCCGAGTCTCTATTCTCTCTAGATTATCCCAGTCTCTATTCTCTCTAGATTATCCCAGAGTCTCTATTCTCTCTAGATTATCCCAGAGTCTCTATTCTCTCTAGA
This sequence comes from Salmo trutta, assembly GCF_901001165.1. Taxonomy (NCBI): domain Eukaryota; kingdom Metazoa; phylum Chordata; class Actinopteri; order Salmoniformes; family Salmonidae; genus Salmo; species Salmo trutta. Next base: position 1,041,202 of record NW_021822222.1, read on the forward strand.
TTATCCCAGTCTCTATTCTCTCTAGATTATCCCAGAGTCTCTATTCTCTCTAGATTATCCCCAGAGTCTCTATTCTCTCTAGATTATCCCAGAGTCTCTATTCTCTCTAGATTATCCCAGAGTCTCTATTCTCTCTAGATTATGCCAAAGTCTCTATTCTCTCTAGATTATCCCAGAGTCTCTATTCTCTCTAGATTATCCCAGAGTCTCTATTCTCTCTAGATTATCCCCAGAGTCTCTATTCTCTCTAGATTATCCCAGAGTCTCTATTCTCTCTAGATCATCCCAGAGTCTCTATTCTCTCTAGATTATCCCAGAGACTCTATTCTCTCTAGATTATCCCAGTCTCTATTCTCTCTAGATTATCCCAGAGTCTCTATTCTCTCTAGATTATCCCCAGAGTCTCTATTCTCTCTAGATTATCCCAGAGTCTCTATTCTCTCTAGATTATCCCAGAGTCTCTATTCTCTCTACATTATCCCAGAGTCTCTATTCTCTCTAGATTATCCCAGAGTCTCTATTCTCTCTAGATTATCCCAGAGTCTCTATTCTCTCTAGATTATCCCAGTCTCTATTCTCTCTAGATTATCCCAGAGTCTCTATTCTCTCTAGATTATCCCAGAGTCTCTATTCTCTCTAGATTATCCCAGAGTCTCTATTCTCTCTAGATTATCCCAGAGTCTCTATTCTCTCTAGATTATCCCAGAGTCTCTACTCTCTCTAGATTATCCCCAGAGTCTCTATTCTCTCTAGATTATCCCAGAGTCTCTATTCTCTCTAGATTATCCCAGAGTCTCTATTCTCTCTAGATTATCCCAGAGTCTCTATTCTCTCTAGATTATCCCAGAGTCTCTATTCTCTCTAGATTATCCCAGTCTCCATTCTCTCTAGATTATCCCAGAGTCTCTATTCTCTCTTTCTAGAAAGCGGTGGACAAATGTTTTCATTTTTTAAAATTTGATTTAACCTTTATTTAACAAAGCAAGTCAGTTAAAAACAAATTCTTATTTACAATGATGGCCTACCCTGGCCAAACCCGGATGACGCTGGGCCAATTGTGCGCTATGGGATTCCCAATCACGGCCGGACATGATACAGCCTGGACTAGAGGTTATTATCTGAATAGATCATGGTGCTGTCTAGTTCTCTGTGTTTCTCCCTTTCCCTCTCCTCTCCTCTCCCTCCTCCTCTCCTCTCCTCTCCTCTCCTCTCCTCTCCTCTCCTCTCCTCTCCTCTCCTCTCCCTCTTCCTCTTCCTCTCCTCCTTCTGTATTATCACTGTTTAACACCCATTAGGTAAAGGGCCAGTAGATTCCACTGTATTATCACTGTTTAACACCCATTAGATAAAGGGCCAGTAGATTCCCACTGCATTATCACTGTTTAACACCCATAAATATCACTTGATCAACAGAAACATGGTGGACATCATTGTTTCCTGAGACACACTGACAGTTCTGACATTGAAAAACAGTTAAGAGGCATTACATTTCAGCATAAGTTAACATCAAAATACCATATCACAAAAAAATAAAATGTTTTACACAAATTATATTCAAAATCTTTCACAGCGAAAAACATTTTCAAGTTTCCATTTGCTAAATTTTGCTCCGAGTCTAAAGCGTGGATCTCCTTTTATTCATAAAGATGACAGTTCCTCTTTTAGCAGGAGTTCATATAACAGCAAGTCTTTACCTTCTCGGGGTTAGCTTTCCTTGTGAAAACCCCAGAATGCACTTCGTCTTTAGTGTAACGGCTGTCGTGTAGAGAAGGGACGCAAGGCGCAGCGTGGTGAGCGCTCATAATGACCGTTTATTTAAACTCAGAACACTACAGAAAATAACAGAGAGGAAACGATCAGCTAACTGTTCTCTCAGGTACTGAAGTCTAGACAGAACACAACTAAAACAGAATAGAACTTCCCACAAACACACTAGAAAAGAAAAAAAACAAACTTAAATATGATCTCCAATTAGAGACAACGACGAACCAGCTGCCTCTAATTGGAGATCATCCCAAAAAACCTCCAACATAGAAATAGAATAATAGAACAAAACATAGAAATAGAAAACATAGACAAACCACCTAAAACCCCTGTCACGCCCTGACCTACTCTACTATAGAAAATGACATCTTACTAGGGTCAGGACGTGATATTTAGTGCCTTTATCCATTCTCTCTCTCTCTCTCAAAGGAAATAAAACATGGCCCAAATGATTTGATTCCTCCGCCTCGGTAATGTCGAGATTGATCAGAGAGTGTGTTTTCTAAAAAAAATTAAAAAAGCTCTACACAGTGAAGGATTTCAAAGTAGATGACTGACATGTTCTCGTCCCAGGCCTAAATGTGTACCCACCGCTTGGCCCACTGACTTCAGAAAGCACACAGCGGCGACATCTCTTCCTCACGGGGGGGACCGAACAACTCTTCATTCTGTCTTTCATTGGTCCTCGGCCCCCGTGAGAAGACCCACAGGTGCCCTCAGACCTTGTAGTATATATTAGTAGGACTCTGTGGAGGCATCTCCTGTACCATATAAACAGGATGTCTGTAGTCGCCGCTGACCCTCCCGTGGTGCCGACAGAACATGGAGTCAGAGGGCCTCAGAGGAAACACCGCGTCGCTGGGCTCTGACCGGATGTCATCGCTACTCCCTCCGTAGCTGTCTCTCTTGGGCACGGCCAGGGTGTTGAGGGACAGAGAGGTGGACTGTTGGCCGTCCTTGTCCGGCTTGGCGTGGCGCCCGTGGTACCGCCACGCCACGGTCAGTAGGACCACGACGACCAATAGGAGGAGGACGCTGCCACAAGCCACGCCAACGAGGAGTCCGACCTCAGAGCCGATGGATTTGCCTTCTGTTGATAAGGCTCCGCCTTTTGTATCAATGTTTCCTTCGCTGTGAGTGATTTCTGAAAAAGAGAGACAGAGAACGAGAGAAAGAGAGAATGGGAGAGACCGAGGGGAAATGAGAGACCGAGAGAGAGACCGAGAGAGAGAGAGAGAGAGAGAGAGAGACCGAGAGAGAGAGAGAGAGAGAGAGAGAGAGAGAGAGAGAGAGAGAGAGAGGAAAAGAGAGAGAGAACGAGAGAAAGGGAGAATGGGAGAGACCGAGGGGAAATGAGAGACCGAGAGAGAGAGAGAGAGAGAGAGAGAGAGAGAGAGAGAGAGAGAGAGAGAGAGAGAGAGAGAGAGAGAGAGAGAGAGAGAGAGAGAGAGAGAGAGAGAGACAGAGAGACAGAGAGACAGAGAGAGAGAGAGAGAGAGAGAGAGAGAGAGAGAGAGAGGAGAGAGAATTTAAATGCAAAGACAAAGAAATAACTAAAGAATGATTTGATTGGTGTAAAGTCAAATCAAATGTATTTATAAAGCCCTTCTTACATCAGCTGATGTCTCAAAGTGCTGTACAGAAACCCAGTCTAAAACCCCAAACAGCAAGCAATGCAGGTGTAGAAGCACAGTGGCTAGGAAAATTATGACCCCTCAGTATGTCCCCTATTAAATAACACTTCCACTACATTGTGTTGAACAGATCTACATTATGACCCCTCAGTATGTCCCCTATTAAATAACACTTGCACTACATTGTGTTAAACAGATCTACATTATGACCCCTCAGTATGTCCCCTATTAAATAACACTTGCACTACATTGTGTTAAACAGATCTACATTATGACCCCTCAGTATGTCCCCTATTAAATAACACTTCCACTACATTGTGTTGAACAGATACACATTATGACCCCTCAGTATGTCCCCTATTAAATAACACTTGCACTACATTGTGTTAAACAGATACACATTATGACCCCTCAGTATGTCCCCTATTAAATAACACTTGCACTACATTGTGTTAAACAGATCTACATTATGACCCCTCAGTATGTCCCCTATTAAATAACACTTGCACTACATTGTGTTAAACAGATACATACCGGCGTTGTTGGTCAAATCGTTGTCTTTAACGGGAGGCTCCTTGTCTGGGGCCTCGGGGTGATGAGCGGGGAACCTGGTGGGGGACTCGCCAGGAAGAGGAAGTGGTTCGGAGGAACCTGGAAAAGATCAAACAGCCACGTCATTATACTACAATACAGTAGTCATTATACTACAATACAGTAGTCATTATACTACAATACAGTAGTCATTATACTACAATACAGTAGTCATTATACTACAATACAGTAGTCATTATACTACAATACAGTAGTCATTATACTACAATACAGTAGTCATTATACTACAATACAGTAGTTATTATACTACAATACAGTAGTCATTATACTACAATACAGCCACATCATTATACTACAATACAGTAGTCATTATACTACAATACAGTAGTCATTATACTACAATACAGTAGTCATTATACTACAATACAGTAGTCATTATACTACAATACAGTAGTCAGACCAACAGCCACATCCCATCTCAGTTTGCATATTAGGCAACGTAGCAGGTCAAAGTTAGCTAGTCAATCAAGCAACTGAAGGACATGAACGTAGCAGGTCAAAGTTAGCTAGTCAATCAAGCAACTCTAGCCCAGACGTTAGAGTTGCTTTGCAGCTTCCAGTTTCATTTCCCCAAAATAAAAGTCTGGGTGTGATTCTATGCGTGAGCTTAGCCAGCCACCGTTGCCTTGACATCGGTCCCGTGTGATTCAGTTGGTAGAGCATGGTGTTTGCAACGCCAGGGTTGTGGGTTCAATTCCCACGGGGGACCAGTACGGGAAGAAAAAACTCTACAGTTGGTAGAGCATGGTGTAATGTAATGTGAGTGTGATTCTATGCGTGAGCTTAGCTAGCCAACGTTGCCGTGACATCGGGTGGCTTGTGCATAAAAAGGGAATTATGTTCCATTTATACACGCTTAAATATGGTCGGAATCGGGGCCATAGAGAGGAGCAGCTCCATCCCTCTAATCCAACTCCATCCCTCCAACTCCATCCCTCTAACCCAACTCCATCCCTCCAACTCCATCCCTCTAACCCAACTCCATCCCTCCAATCTAACTCCATCCCTCCAATCCAACTCCATCCCAACTCCATCCCTCCAATCTAACTCCATCCCTCCACTCCAACTCCATCCCTCCAATCTAACTCCATCCCTCTAACCCAACTCCATCCCTCCACTCCAACTCCATCCCTCCAATCTAACTCCATCCCTCCAATCTAACTCCATCCCTCTAACCCAACTCCATCCCTCCAACCCAACTCCATCCCTCCAATCTAACTCCATCCCTCCATTCCAACTCCATCCCTCCAACCCAACTCCATCCCTCCAATCCAACTCCATCCCTCCACTCCAACTCCATCCCTCCAATCTAACTCCATCCCTCTAACCCAACTCCATCCCTCCACTCCAACTCCATCCCTCCAATCTAACTCCATCCCTCTAACCCAACTCCATCCCTCCAATCTAACTCCATCCCTCTAACCCAACTCCATCCCTCCACTCCAACTCCATCCCTCCAACTCCATCCCTCTAACCCAACTCCATCCCTCCAATCTAACTCCATCCCTCCAATCCAACTCCATCCCAACTCCATCCCTCCAATCTAACTCCATCCCTCCACTCCAACTCCATCCCTCCAATCTAACTCCATCCCTCCAATCCAACTCCATCCCTCCACTCCAACTCCATCACTCCAATCTAACTCCATCCCTCCAATCCAACTCCATCCCTCCACTCCAACTCCATCCCTCCACTCCAACTCCATCCCTCTAACCCAACTCCATCCCTCCACTCCAACTCCATCCCTCTAACCCAACTCCATCCCTCCAACCCAACTCCATCCCTCCAATCCAACTCCATCCCTCTAACCCAACTCCATCCCTCCAATCCAACTCCATCCCTCCAATCCAACTCCATCCCTCCAATCTAACTCCATCCCTCCAATCTAACTCCATCCCTCTAACCCAACTCCATCCCTCCACTCCAACTCATCCCTTCTTTCATTCAGGTATTGTATGTGTGTTATCCGTTCATTCCTTTAGGTATAGTATTGTTTAGTATAGTATTGTATTATATAGTATTGTATTGTATAGTATTGTATAGTATAGTATTGTATTGTATTGTATAGTATAGTATTGTATTGTATAGTATTGTATTGTATTGTATAGTATAGTATAGTATAGTATTGTATAGTATAGTATTGTATTGTATTGTATTGTATAGTATTGTATTGTATAGTATTGTATTGTATAGTATAGTATAGTATTGTATAGTATTGCATTGTATTGTATTGTATAGTATAGTATTGTATAGTATTGCATTGTATTGTATTGTATAGTATAGTATAGTATTGTATAGTATAGTATTGTATTGTATTGTATTGTATAGTATAGTATTGTATTGTATAGTATTGTATTGTATAGTATAGTATAGTATAGTATTGTATAGTATTGCATTGTATTGTATTGTATAGTATAGTATTGTATAGTATTGCATTGTACAGTATAGTATAGTATTGTATTGTATTGTATTGTATAGTATAGTATTGTATTGTATGGTATTGTATAGTATAGTATTGCATTGTATTGTATAGTATAGTATAGTATTGTATTGTATTGTATAGTATAGTATAGTATTGTATTGTATAGTATTGCATTGTATTGTATTGTATAGTATTGTAGTATTGTATTGTATTATATAGTATTGTATTGTATTGTATAGTATTGTATTGTATTGTATTATATAGTATTGCCTATTGTATTGTATTGTATTGTATTATATAGTATTGTATTGTATTGTATTGTATTATATAGTATTGCCTATTGTATTGTATTGTATGTGTGTTAGGGCAGCAGCAACACAGGTAGTCTCCATTCTAGCTAATTACCATAGGCCTAATAAAATATCCCCACGAGCTAACGAGCAGATTTACATCCATCATCAACAATCAGCTTGATCAGCCGCTTTTCCTGATGTCAATCGTGTGTTTAGGAAGCACTGTAACTAGCTAAATAGGCCCATGTTTAAAAATATTTTATTTTGGTATGTTATGAATTATGTAAATACGGGGGAGCCCTGGAAGGTCTGTGTACGGCCCTGCCTCAGTATGTCTCTCATTCTCTCTACCAGTAACATTATGCATCATATACAGGTGATAAACAGTTTAGCAGAAACTCTCTCTCTCTCATTCTCTCTACCAGTAACATTATGCATCATATACAGGTGATGAACGGTCTGTATTCATATACAGGTGATGAACGGTCTGTATTCATATACAGGTGATGAACGGTCTGTATTCATATACAGGTGATGAACGGTCTGTATTCATATACAGGTGATGAACGGTCTGTATTCATATACAGGTGATGAACGGTCTGTATTCATATACAGGTGATGAACGGTCTGTATTCATATACAGGTGATGAACGGTCTGTATTCATATACAGGTGATGAACGGTCTGTATTCATATACAGGTGATGAACGGTCTGTATTCATATACACTCTCATTCTCTCTACCAGTAACGTTATGCATCATATACAGGTGATGAACGGTCTGTGTTCATATACACTCTCATTCTCTCTACCAGTAACATTATGCATCATATACAGGTGATGAACGGTCTGTATTCATATACAGGTGATGAACGGTCTGTATTCATATACAGGTGATGAACGGTCTGTATTCATATACAGGTGATGAACGGTCTGTATTCATATACAGGTGATGAACGGTCTGTATTCATATACAGGTGATGAACGGTCTGTATTCATATACAGGTGATGAACGGTCTGTATTCATATACAGGTGATGAACGGTCTGTATTCATATACAGGTGATGAACGGTCTGTATTCATATACAGGTGATGAACGGTCTGTATTCATATACAGGTGATGAACGGTCTGTATTCATATACAGGTGATGAACGGTCTGTATTCATATACACTCTCATTCTCTCTACCAGTAACGTTATGCATCATATACAGGTGATGAACGGTCTGTGTTCATATACACTCTCATTCTCTCTACCAGTAACATTATGCATCATATACAGGTGATGAACGGTCTGTATTCATATACAGGTGATGAACGGTCTGTATTCATATACAGGTGATGAACGGTCTGTATTCATATACAGGTGATGAACGGTCTGTATTCATATACAGGTGATGAACGGTCTGTATTCATATACAGGTGATGAACGGTCTGTATTCATATACAGGTGATGAACGGTCTGTATTCATATACAGGTGATGAACGGTCTGTATTCATATACAGGTGATGAACGGTCTGTATTCATATACAGGTGATGAACGGTCTGATTCATATACAGGTGATGAACGGTCTGTATTCATATACAGGTGATGAACGGTCTGTATTCATATACAGGTGATGAACGGTCTGTGTTCATATACAGGTGATGAACGGTCTGTGTTCATATACAGGTGATGAACGGTCTGTGTTCATATACAGGTGATGAACGGTCTGTGTTCATATACAGGTGATGAACGGTCTGTGTTCATATACAGGTGATGAACGGTCTGTGTTCATATACAGGTGATGAACGGTCTGTGTTCATATACAGGTGATGAACGGTCTGTGTTCATATACAGGTGATGAACGGTCTGTATTCATATACAGGTGATGAACGGTCTGTATTCATATACAGGTGATGAACGGTCTGTAATTCATATACAGGTGATGAACGGTCTGTATTCATATACAGGTGATGAACGGTCTGTATTCATATACAGGTGATGAACGGTCTGTATTCATATACAGGTGATGAACGGTCTGTATTCATATACAGGTGATGAACGGTCTGTATTCATATACAGGTGATGAACGGTCTGTATTCATATACAGGTGATGAACGGTCTGTATTCATATACAGGTGATGAACGGTCTGTATTCATATACAGGTGATGAACGGTCTGTGTTCATATACAGGTGATGAACGGTCTGTGTTCATATACAGGTGATGAACGGTCTGTGTTCATATACAGGTGATGACGGTCTGTGTTCATATACCGGTGATGAACGGTCTGTGTTCATATACAGGTGATGAACGGTCTGTGTTCATATACAGGTGATGAACGGTCTGTGTATCATATACAGGTGATGAACGGTCTGTATTCATATACAGGTGATGAACGGTCTGTGATTCATATACAGGTGATGAACGGTCTGTATTCATATACAGGTGATGAACGGTCTGTATTCATATACAGGTGATGAACGGTCTGTATTCATATACAAGGTGATGAACGGTCTGTATTCATATACAGGGGATGAAAGGTCTGTATTCATATCAGGGAGGACGGTCTGTATTCATATACAGGTGATGAAAGGTCTGTATTCATATACAGGTGATGAACGGTCTGTATTCATTATACAGGTGATGAACGGTCTGTATTCATATACCAGGTGATGAACGGTCTGTATTCATATACAGGTGATGAACGGTCTGTATTCATATACAGGTGATGAACGGTCTGTATTCATATACAGGTGATGAACGGTCTGTATTCATATACAGGTGATGAACGGTCTGTATTCATATACAGGTGATGAACGGTCTGTATTCATATACAGGTGATGAACGGTCTGTATTCATATACAGGTGATGAACGGTCTGTATTCATATACAGGTGATGAACGGTCTGTATTCATAACACTCTCATTCTCTCTACCAGTACGTTATGCATCATATACAGGTGATGAACGGTCTGTGTTCATATACACTCTCATTCTCTCTACCAGTAACATTATGCATCATATACAGGTGATGACGGTCTGTATTCATATACAGGTGATGAACGGTCTGTATTCATATACAGGTGATGAACGGTCTGTATTCATATACAGGTGATGAACGGTCTGTATTCATATACAGGTGATGAACGGTCTGTATTCATATACAGGTGATGAACGGTCTGTATTCATATACAGGTGATGAACGGTCTGTATTCATATACAGGTGATGAACGGTCTGTATTCATATACACTCTCATTCTCTCATTCTCATGTCTTTCTTCCCTACACACACACACACACACACACACACACACACACATACAGAGACACACACACACACACACACCACACACCACACACACACACACACACACACACACACACACACACACACACACACACACACACATACACACACACACACACACACACACACATATACAGAGACACACACCACACACACACACACACACACACACACACAAACACACATACACACACACACACACAGATACAGAAACACACACACAACACAATACACACACACACACACACACACACACACACACAAAGACTCAGACACAAAGACACACAGACAACACAATACACACACATAACTTACTCTGTCCTACTCTCAGTACCAGCTTCATGGATATGGCTCTACACACTCCTCCATCGGTGTTGTCCAGGCCCTGTAGAGAGCTGGTGGAGGTTGCTGAGGGAGGGAGGGAGGGAGAGAGAGAGGGA
>NW_021822223.1:0-20000 GCF_901001165.1 Salmo trutta
TAGAACCCTTTTTGGTTCCAAGAGTAACTCTTTTGGTGTCCATGTAGAACCTAGCTGGAACCAAAAGGGTTCTACCTGGAAGAGAAAAAGGGTTTTTCAAAGGGTTCTCCTATGGGGACAGCTGAATAACCCATTTAGGTTCTACAGAGCACCTGTTAGTGGTTGAAATAGAGGACGGTCCGTTCGTTGTGTGATGTTTAAATGATTTGCACTTTAGCAATATATTCTACTGCTGGACGTAATACTACACAGTACTTCACAAAGAGTTTTTTATACCACGCACACAAGTTAACCAATGATACCATGAAGTTATAGCGAGTGTGAAACTATGTGGATAGATAGACAATGGATAGACAATGATTGACTTGATGTTCTGTCCTGTTCCGCCCTGCATGCATGGGAACTGTCTACTCCTTACTTTTCATTCTAGGGCCTCAGCTCAATGTTTGTCCGTGCTAGTCATTCATTGACTGTCATGCCCTCCTCTCTCTCTCTCTTTCTCTCTCCTCTCTTTCTCAACCTCTTGCCCTTTCTCCAGCTTCCACTGTCTCCATCTTTCTTTCTCACCCCCCTCTCTCTATTTCTCTCTCTCTCTTTCTCCCAACATCTCTCCCTCTAACCTGTCCTCTCTCTATTTCTCTCTCTCTTTCTCCCAACATCTCTCCCTCTAACCTGTCCTCTCTCTATTTCTCTCTCTCTTTCTCCCAACATCTCTCCCTTTGTTGCCGCTAACCGGTCCTCTTTCTATTTATTTTCCATTCTTTTCGTTCTTTGCCATCTCTCGATATTTCTCCAGGCGACCAGACAGACCTCAGAATGCCAAACAAAAGACAGCAGAATTATTGGAATAGGCTTACAGGGGAGACCGGGATCTAATGTTTCTATCGGAGGAGCCAAAGGGAACAAATATTGACATGACAGCCTAATTCCCTCTTTCTTTCTCTCTTTCCATCTTTCTCTCCTGGCTGCCTGGACTGCTCTTTTTTTATTATTACAGACGAGGAGGAGTGTGAGGAGCGGTGTCACCGGGGAATGGAAATGGAATTAAATGAAATATTTTTTGTTCTTTTGCTTCCTCTTCCTCGAGTCTTCCCACCTCGTTCTGTCTCTCTCTCCCTCCTGCTCTTTCACTATGTCTCTCTCTCTCCGGTGAGAAAGCAAAGCCCTTTCCACTAAGGCAAATAACCATTAGCGAGAGGGAGAGAGAGAGAAAGAGAAAGGAAGGCAGGAAATAAATGAAAATAAGAAAAGGTCATTTGTTTCTTTTTCAATATCCTTGTGCTCCTTTTTTTAACTGTGTCTCTATTTATCTTCACTCAGACTTAGGTTGACTGGTGTGTGTGTGGTATGTGTGTGTGTGTGTGTGTGTGTGTGTGTGTGTGTGTGTGTGTGTGTGTGTGTGTGTGTGTGTGTGTGTGTGTGTGTGTGAGAGAGAGAGGGAGAGGTGCCTTTAACATTCACAATGTGCAACTCTGGTAATATAAGAAATGTAAGAGCGTAGTTCTTTTTAGGGTTGCACATTTTCTCATTATGTTCCCTTATTTATTGAACTAGGAAGAGAGAGAGAGAGAGAGGGGGGGGAGAGAGAGAGAGAGAGAGAGCGAGAGATAATAGGTTTTATTTAAACCAAATTTTCTCTGTTAGAGCCGTGGCATTGGATGGTAAAACCTGAGATATGTCCACTGGTCAGACAAATATCATCCTCCGCTTTGTGTGTTCCATTCCCCCCATCATCCTCTCTTTGTGTGTTCCATTCCCCCATCATACTCTCTTTGTGTTTTCCATTCCCCCATCATCCTCTCTTTGTGTGTTCCATTCCCCCATCATCCTCTCTTTGTGTGTTCCATTCCCCCATCATCCTGTCTTTGTGTGTTCCATTCCCCCATCATCCTGTCTTTGTGTGTTCCATTCCCCCCATCATCCTCTCTTTGTGTGTTCCATTCCCCCATCATCCTGTATTTGTGTGTTCCATTCCCCCATCATCCTCTCTTTGTGTGTTCCATTCCCCCATCATCCTCTCTTTGTGTGTTCCATTCCCCCATCATCCTGTCTTTGTGTGTTCCATTCCCCCATCATCCTCTCTTTGTGTGTTCCATTCTCCCCATCATCCTCTCTTTGTGTGTTCCATTCCCCCATCATCCTCTCTTTGTGTGTTCCATTCCCCCCATCATCCTGTCTTTGTGTGTTCCATTCCCCCATCATCCTCTCTTTGTGTGTTCCATTCCCCCATCATCCTCTCTTTGTGTGTTCCATTCCCCCATTATCCTGTCTTTGTGTGTTCCATTCCCCCATCATCCTGTCTTTGTGTGTTCCATTCCCCCATTATCCTGTCTTTGTGTGTGCCCAACGTTCCATTCCCCCATCATCCTCTCTTTGTGTGTTCCATTCCCCCCATCATCCTCTCTTTGTGTGTTCCATTCCCCCCATCATCCTCTCTTTGTGTGTGCCCAACGTTCCATTCCCCCATCATCCTCTCTTTGTGTGTGCCCAACGTTCCATTCCCCCATCATATGAGAGACACGTTATTGATCAGCGATGCTGCCCGTTGCCTTGGTTTCAATGCATTTTCTCTCTCTTTCTCTCTCTTTCATTCTCTCTCTGTATCTGTCCCTCCCGAGAGCCCCAGCTCTCATCTCTCCTCCATCTGCCACCGCTCTCTGTCTCTCCTTCTGCTCCCCTCTCGTCCCAGTTTGTTTGTCTCTCATCTCCCTTTTCACTAATCCTCTCTGTCTTCCTTAATATCTCTCTCCCCTATCTCCCCCTTTCTCCCTGACTGTCTTTTTCTCTCCTCCATTCTTGCTCATCCACAGAGGGGTTGGGTCAAATGCAGAAGACACATTTCAGTTGAATGCATTCAGTTGTACAACTGACTAGGTATCTCCCTTTCCCTTCCTCTTCCTCTCTATCTGAAGGTGACCTGAGGAGAAGAGGGAATGACAGGAAGAGGGGAGGAAGGTAGGAAGGTAGGAGGGGAGGAGGTTATGATGAGGGGAAAACAGCACATCAAGACCAATGAGAAAGACTGAGTGCTGGTTCTGCATCACCCCCACTGGCTCGTTTGTGGAATATCATGAATAATTGATTAAATAATGGCAAATGTAATGAGAGAGATATTTTAAAATTCAAATTGAAATCAGACACCAGCCGTGGCATTCAACCACAGTACTTCAGTAAGCTGATTGGTTGATGGAGGTGGGTCATGTGTGTTCATTGAGGTGTTGAGTATGCAGATTAGTTTGCCTGTCACGTAAACTTGGAGTGCTAACACACACACACACACACACACACACACACACACACACACACACACACACACACACACACACACACACACACACACACACAAACCTTAACCTAACCCTAACCATAACTCCAAAAATCCTAATCCTAACCCTAACCTTAAACCCCAAACCCAAAACCTAACCTTTAAGCTTAAACTAGCCTTTGAACAAATTCAGGCCATGAAAAAAGTCCTGACTTTTCAAAAAGGTTATTGTTTTCCTACCTTGTCAGGACATTCGTGTGAATTGTTAGGACATTGTGGTCCTGATAAGGTAGGAAAACAAATACAGACACACACACTTGGAAAACTACAGTAGTGGCAGAGAAGGAATCTTGTACAAGTCCCATCATACGCCTACGGTCACACAGATGGATGCTACACATTGGTAGTGGAACTTTTCCCTTCCTCCTCATTCATTTGAAAGTGCTTCATAAATCCAATTCATTACTATTCATATTTTGCTTGAGGTAAAACCAATGGGTTTTTAACTTTCATTGAATTATTTCAGTGGATAAACTGAAATGGAATGGCCTATTCAAGGACTCCTTCATTCTACAAGCCCTCCTTTCAGGTCAGATAGAATCTGTATAGATATATCAGTATGTACTGCATGTCCATTTGGTGGGTGCGCTGATGGTATCTATCTCCATGATGCAGTGTTGGGGGATACACATTACAAAGTAACGTTTTACAGTAATACCGTTACTGTTTCAATGTGATTAATAATATTACAGTAACTGATCAATGAAACAGGTTGTTACTTTCGTTATCACTCCCTTCCTATGACAGCTATTTATCCTAATAAATAGATTCTAATTGTTTTCGTCCTCTCACCGAGTTCCCGTCTACGCACACTAACACTACTACTAACTGCTTTAGTCAGGGAGATGAGAAACAGCAGCACCGTCTAGACCGCTGAGTTTCTCCCATTACCTTGCTCTTTTTATTTTACTTTTATTTATCTCGGCAAGTCAGTTGAGAACAAATTCTTATTTTCAATGATGGCCTATGAACAGTGGGTTAATATACGTGTAAAATGTAAACTGTGCCCAGGCGGGAAACATCTCTCTACTGCTAGAAACACGACTTCCAGTTTCTTAAAGCACCCGCAAAGGGAACATCCCAACACAAAACTCGTAGCAAAAGACCCGCGATGCCTGACCGCTGCTGCTAAAGATGACTGTGGGCCTACCTCATCCAAACAACCAAGGCTTGATTTTAATCGTTCAGGAGGACATGATGTAACCCAGGGAGAGCTGAACAGGCTTGTAGCTGGGAATGTAGTAGAGGAAAGGCTGCCCTTATCCACAGTACAAGCTGTCATTATTAGGCTGCTTGTATAGGCCTTCAGTACCTTCAGAAAGTATTCAGACCTCTTGTCTTATTCCACATTTTGCTGTGTTACAGCCGGAATTCAAAAATACCTTATGCAGCTGGGGATGCAAACTGGATGCAAACTGGAAACCACATATCCTGAGGCTGCATTTGCTTTAGCGGGGGATTTTAACAAAGCTAATTTGAGGAAACCGCTACCAAAGTTCTACCAACACATTAACTGTAGTACTCACTGTGGTAAAACATTGGACCACTGCTACTCAACTTTTCAAGATACCTACAAGGCCCTCCCTTTGACAAATCTGATCACGACTCCATTTTGCCCCTCCCTTCCTATAGGCAGAAACTCAAACAGGAAGTACCCGTGCTAAGATCTATTCAACGCTAGTCTGACTAATTGGAATCCATGCTTCAAGATTGTTTTGATCACGCGGACTGGGATATGTTCTGGGTAGCCTCTGAAATTAACATCCACTTATACACTGCCACGTGACTGAGTTCATCAGGAAGTGTATGGGAGATGTTGTACCCACTGTGACTATTAAAACCTACCCTAACCAGAAACCTTGGATAGATGGCAGCATTTGAGCAAAACTGAAAGCGATTTAACCATGGCAAGGTGACTGGGAATATGGCCGAATACAAACAGTGTAGTTATTCCCTCCGTAAGGCAATCAAACAGGCAAAACGTCAGTACAGAGACAAAGTGGAGTCGAAATTCAATGGCACAGAAATAAGACGTATGTGGCAGGGTCTACAGACAATCATGGACTACAAAGGGAAAACCAGCTACGTTGCTGACACCAATGTCTTGCTTCGGGACAAGCTAAAGACCTTCTTCGCCCGCTTTGAGGATAACACAGTGCAACCAAAGCGGCCAGCTACCAAAGCCTGTGGGCTCTCCTTCTCCGTGGCCAACGTGAGTAAGACATTTAAACGTGTTAACCCTCGCAAGGCTGCCGGCCCAGACGGCATCCCTAGCCGCGTCCTCAGAGCATGCTCAGACCAGCTCGCTGGAGTGTTTACGGACATATTCAATTTCTCCCTATCCCAGTCTGCTGTCCCCACCTCCTTCAAGATGTCCACCATTGTTCCTGTACCCAAGAAAGCAAAGGTAACTGAACTAATTGACTATCGCACCGTAACACTCACTTCCGTCATCACAAAGTGCTTTGAGAGGCTAGTTAAGGATCATATCACCTTTACCATACCTGTCACCCTAGACCAACTTCAATTTGCTTACCGCCCCAATAGATCCACAGATGCTGCAATTGCCATTGCATTGCACACTGCCCTACTCCATCTCGACAGGAGGAACACCTATGTAAGAATGCTGTTCATTGACTACAGCTCAGCATTTAACACCATAGTACCCTCCAAACTCGTCATTAAACTCGGGGCCCTGGGTCTGAACCCCGCCCTGTGCAACTAGGTCCTGGTCTTCCTGACAGGCCGCCCCCCAGGTGGTGAAGGTAGGAAAGAACACCTCCACTCAATGATCCTTAACACAGGGGCCCCACAAGGGTGCGTGCTCATTGAAGTGGGTCTAGGGTGACAGGTGAAAGGTGATATGATCCTTCTGATGACAGAAGTGAGTGTTACGGGTCACACAGAGTGATTCTTGGTACAAGAAATCTACTGTAAAGCAGACGTATACACCTCAAACACATGGATATGGGCTCCAAAAAAGAAGTTGAAATGTTTTCAGTTTTGAGTTTGCATCCCAATATTACACTTTATATACATCACAGAAGACTGAAATATAACAAAACCGTTTGACATAGAAACACCGGATTTTCGGCGGCTTTTTAAAAATAATGTTCATAATTATTAAATTATGGAAAATGTAACATTCCACCCATGAGTCCTCAATGTCATTTGACTGCAGGAAGGGCTACTCCATTTTAAATTCAGGCTGTAACTCAACAAAATGTGGAAAAATTCAAGGGCTGTGAATACTTTCTGAAGGCGCTGTACGTAATGTAACGTTGGAATTGTTTACATTGAGTGAGGACGCGCAACGTTTTGGGGTGTAATGCAAAAGTAATATAACCAGTAGTGTAACTAATTACTTTTGCCAGGGAGTAATAAGTAATGTAATTTGTTATTGTTGAAAGAAGTAACAAGTAATAGGTAATATATCACTTTTTTTGTAACGACACCAACACTGGCACGATGTCATCATTGTGTTATAGTCTCTGTACAGTACAGTTAACACACGAGGAGAATACGCATGTAATATGCAATATACGTGTAACATTTAGGTTCTCTCTGTCTCCCTCCCTCCCTCCCTGTCTCTCTCTCTCTCTCACTCTCTCTTACCCTTGCTCTTCCTTTTTCTTCCGCTACTTCTTCTCTCTTGTTCCTGCTCCATCCTTCGTCTCCTCTCCCCCTCAGTAACAGCACGATTCAGGGATCATTAATGGTTTAATGAAGGCAGCCATTTTTTGCAGAGGAACATAACAGTGGAAATGAGAAGTTTCGACTTTTCTCTCAACACACTTTCCCTTCTTACTCTCCCCTCTCTCTCTCTCTCTCTACCTGCTCTTCTTCCATCAATGATGACACACTTGCCTTACCTTCCCAGCAAACCGGGGAACATTCCCAGAACATTCCTATTTAGTTCTAGTTAGGGTGTCATTAGTTAGGCTACCATTAGGACGATAAACTCCCAAAAACATTAAAATAAAGTGTTTTTGATAACAAAATAGTTTTTTTGTCTTCAGAAAATGTTTTAAAGGAAATATCCTTGGAATCTTCTCCTAACGTTTAGTAAAAGGTTGTGCACAACATCTGTAACAACCACCACAGAACATTCCTCAAACATTCTCATTAGGGTTTCAGGTAATGTAATAACAACATGTACCAGTAATCTTTTAAGAACATACTGCCGCAATAAAATGTGAGAGCCATAGAAATGGTTCTGCGAAAACATTACGGGAAGGTTCTGCTAATGTTGATGGAGATGTTATTAAAAACACCCATAACAACAAGCAGGGAATATTCCCACAATTCTCTCATAAAGTTATAGTGTGACGTTATGAAATGATGGTCTGTAACGCCCTGGCCATAGAGAGGGGTTTTTAGTTCTCTATTTTGGTTAGGCCAGGGTGTTACATGGGTGGGCGTTCTATGTTTATTTTTCTATGTTGGTTTGTTTCTTTGGTTTGGCCGTGTGTGGCTCTCAATCAGGAACAGCTGTAGATCGTTGTTGCTGATTGAGAGTCATACATAGGCAGCCTGTTTTTCCTTTGGGGTTTGTGGGTGATTGTTTTCTGTTTAGTGTGTTCCTGACAGAACTGTTGCTAGTCGTTTTTTTGGTTTCTTTTGTATAGTGTTCATTCGATCATTAAATCCTTTCATGATGAACACATCCTCCGCTGCACCTTGGTCTCATTTGAACGACGGCCGTTACATGGTCCTAATAATGTCAACCGAGACACCTACCCAGGTATAGGATCTTAATTTGACCAGTTTACTTGGACATTCTTTGTAATTCTGATCAGTTTTATGTAATAACTCGAAAAATAGAAAAAGTATTGGGACCTCTGATGCGTATTCTAGTGCAAATGCATATGTTACATGTGATTACATTCATGCTACCTGTCTTTTAAGGTAAGGGTTAAGGTTTGGGATAGGGATAATCCCCCCCCCCCCTCCCCCGTCATATTCACACAAGGTTCCCACAACCTAAAGAAATGTTTAAGGAACTTTTAAAGAACAACAACAATGTGTTCTGGGAAACATTCTTGCAACATCAGGCGAATGTTTTTTTTTACGTAATAGAAATCATCAGCACAACTGGAGAGTTTTCGTGTTTTTGGAACATATCTCTTGTCATGTCCCCATAATGTTACCACAACGTATAGGAATGTGTTAGGAACTTTTAAAGAACAGAAAGAATGTGGTTCTTGTAACATTAAAGGAATGTTTGTTGCAACCCCCCCCAAAAACCCAGATGGTGCAGTGTGCAGTGAACAACTGGACAGTTTTTGTGTTTGGGGAATATATATTTTGTGATGTCCCCACAATGTTCCCACAACCTAATGGAACATTCTGGGAACCTTTAAAGAACAGATGAAATGTGTTCTGGGAACATTCTTGTAACGTCAGGCAAATGTTTTATACAAACATTGTATAATCATCAGCACAACTGGAACGTTTTTGTGTTATAAGAACCTGCGGCAACCTAACGAATGTTCTGGGAATTTTCATCGAACCAATTTTGGTTGCTGGGTTCACTCTATAGATAGGGGTGTATAGGAGTGAAGGGATTTGTTGGAGCACTGACATGGAAAGGCCCATCACTAATGAACAAAACAAACACCTGCACTTCGCAGTGGGCAAGCCTGGTTCCTGCTCTCACTCACACAGACATATTTTCCCATTTGTTAATTTCTTTCTCAGTATGTTTCTGACAGTTGATTTGTGGTGTTTTTGATGCAGAGAGAGAGAGAGGGAGAGAGAGAGAGAGAGAGAGAGGGAGAGGGAAAGAAAGTAGTGAAATGGGTTGAGACAGACAGAGAGGAGAGAAAGAAAGAGAGAAAGAGGGGTGCAGTGTGTAATCTGGTCCTGACACAGTGTTGTCGTAAGGAGAAGCGGACCAAAGTGCAGCGTGTGTGTCGTTCCACATTTTATTAACACTGTGAAACTATGCAATACATAAATAAACTGAATGACAATGTAACGATCGTCGTGCAGGAAGGAAGAAGTGGACCAAGGCGCAGCTGGGAGCGAACACATGTTATTTATTACAGACTGAAATAACACGGTCAAAACAGAGAATAAACGTATCGTTACTGCTCCAACAAAAAGAGACAACACCCCACAAACATCGTGGGGGAAAAGGAACTTAAATGTGATTCCCCAATCAGAGGCAACTAGCGACAGCTGTCTCTGATTGGGAATCGACAGAACCCAACATAGAAATAAGCCCCAAAGCAAGGCTATACCAAAAGCATAGAAAATAAACTATAGAAATGCCACACCCTGACCAAAATAGAAGAGTTCACCTGGTCAGGGCGTGACAGTACCCCCCCTCCAACGGTGCGTACTCCCGGCGCACCAACCTAAAGTCTATTAGGGGGGACCGGGTGGGCGCCTCACCCTCGGTGGAGGCTCTGGCCCCGGGCGTGTTTCTCCCCCTGCCTCCACCCTAGCCCTACCCCTCTGGCCCGGACTGGACCACGGTGGAGCGGCATGCTCAGGCTCCGGAGCGGAGCCGCCGACCGGAACAGGACTGGTCACCGGTGGACCGGACACAGGCCGTGCCGGACTGTGGACACGCACCGTGGGCCTGGTGCGGGGAACAGGGACGGGCCGGACAGGACCGGGGACACGCACCACCAACCTGGTGCGGGGAGCAGGGATGGGCCGGACTGGACTGGGGACACGCACCAGCAACCTGGTGCGGGTAGCAGGGACGGGCCGGACTGGACTAGGGACACGCACCCCCGGCTTGGTGCGGGGAGCAGGGATGGGCCGGACAGGACTGGGGACACGCACCACTAACCTGGTGCGGGGAGCAGGGACGGGACGGACTGGACTGGGGACACGCACCACTGGCTTGGTGCGGGGAGCAGGGATGGGCCGGACAGGACTGGGGACACGCACCACTGGCTTGGTGCGGGGAGCAGGGATGGGCCGGACAGGACTGTGGACACGCACCACTAACTTGGTGCGGGGAGCAGGGATGGGCCGGACAGGACTGGGGACACGCACCACTAACCTGGTGCGGGGAGCAGGGACGGGCCGGACTGGACTGGGGACACGCACCACTGGCTTGGTGCGGGGAGCAGGGATGGGCCGGACTGGACTGTGGACACGCACCACATTCGCCCGGCAAGGGCGAGGTGCTGGCACAGGACGTGCTGGACCGTGACCGCACACCGGCGACACAGTGCGCATAAGCGGCGCCGGATATCCTGGACCGAGGAGGCGCACTGGAGGTCTGGAGTGCACAGCTGACATCACCCGTTCTGGCTCAACGCCCACCTTAGCCTGGCAAGTGTGGAGCGCTGGCACAGAACGCACTGGGCTGTGCAGCCGTACCGGAGACACAGTGCGCGTCCTCGGCGCAGGATACATCGGACCGAGAAGGGGCACCGGAGGCCAGGAGCGCTGAGCCGGCACAACACGTCCTCGCTGAACACTCCCCCTAGCCCGGCAAATGTGGGGCGCTGGCACAGAGCGCACTGGGCTGTGCAGGCGCACTGGCGATACCGTGCGCACCTCTGCCACCCAAGGCTCTTCCTCCACGCTGTCCCTACGCAGGTCCTCCAGGACCTGCCACATCTCTGCCTCCTCCTTCGCCGTTATCCCCCACGAGAGCAGTGGTCTGGGCTCTTCCTCTGCCCTTCCGGACCACCCCATTAGCCCCCCCCCCAAATTTTCTTGGGGGTGTCTTCCGGGCCTCCTCGACCGCCGCCTGCGACTCCTTCCACCGCCTGGCATCACCTCCTCGACCTGGGAATCCTTCCGCCAGGGTCCTTTCCCCGACATGATCTCCTCCCAGGTCCAGAACTCCTTCCCCTCGCGAGCCCATCTCTCGCGCTCCTTATCCTCCCGCTGCTTGGTCCTGGTTCGGTGGGGTGTTCTGTAACGATTGTCGTGCAGGAAGGAAGAAGTGGACCAAGGCGCAGCTGGGAGCGAACACATGTTATTTATTACAGACTGAAATAACACGGTCAAAACAGAGAATAAACGTATCGTTACTGCTCCAACAAAAAGAGACAACACCCCACAAACATCGTGGGGGAAAAGGAACTTAAATGTGATTCCCCAATCAGAGGCAACTAGCGACAGCTGTCTCTGATTGGGAATCGACAGAACCCAACATAGAAATAAGCCCCAAAGCAAGGCTATACCAAAAACATAGAAAATAAACTATAGAAATGCCACACCCTGACCAAAATAGAAGAGTTCACCTGGTCAGGGCGTGACAGACAAAAAACAACAAACTGTGACGCAGAGGTGAAAACATACACTACTCAAAATTAATCTCCCACAGACCCAGGTGGGACAAACACGAACTTAAATATGACCTCCAATTAGAGACAACGATGACCAGCTGCCTCTAATTGGAGATCATCTCAAACAAAGCCCAACATAGAAATACAAAAACTAGAACAACCCAACATAGAAATACAAAAACTAGAACATAACATAGAAAAACTAAACTAGAAAAACCCCTGTCACGCCCTGACCTACTCTACCATAGAAAATAACAGCTTACCATGGTCAGGAAGTGACAGTACCCCCCCCCCCCCCCCCCCAAAGGTGCAGACTCCGAATGCAACTAAAAAACAAAAAAGGGAGGGTAGGGAGGGTAACAAGTGTCTATGGCGGCTCTGGTGCAGTACACAGAATCTTATCATCCAGCGCATCCTCCAGTAGAGGAGGCGGCTCTTGTTTGGGGCGTAACCCCCGCTCCGCCCGCTGATCCCTCCGCTTCTGCATCACCGGACCGTGGATAATCACCGGAGGTTCTAGACTGCAGACCGTCGCTGAAGACTCCGGACTGCAGACCGTCGCTGGAGGCTCCGGACTGGAGGACGTCGCTGGAAGCTCCGGACTGGAGGACGTCGCTGGAGGCTCCGGACTGGAGGACGTCTCTGGAGGTTCCGGACTGTGGGCCATCTCAGGAGTTTCCGGACTGTGGGCCGTCTCAGGAGGTTCCGGACTATGGGCCGTCTCAGGAGGTTTCCGGACTGTGGGCCGTCTCAGGAGGTTCCGGACTGTGGGCCGTCTCAGGAGGTTCCGGACTGGGAACCGTCGCTGCAGGCTCCATGCCATGGATCATCACTGCAGGCTCCGTGCCATGGATCACCACTGGAGGCTTTGTGCCATGGATCATCACTGGAGGCTCCGGGCCATGGATTATCACTGGAGGCTTCATGCCATGGATCATCCCTTCAGGCTCCGGGCCATGGATCATCCCTACAGGCTTCTTGCCATGGATTATCACTGGAGACTTCTTACGTGGAGCCAGAACAGGTCTCACCGGACTAGAGAATGTCACTGGAGGCTCCAGACTGGGGGACGTCGCCGGAAGCTCTGGACTGGGAACTGTCGCCGGAAGCTCTGGACTGGGAAGGTGCACTGGAGGCCTGATGCGTGGGGCTGGCACAGGTGGCGCGAGACTGGAAACACGCACCTCAGGGCGAGTGCGAGGAGCAGGAACAGGACACACCGGACTGGGCAGGCGCACTAGAGACCTGATGCGTGGGGCTGGCACAGGTGGCGCCAGACTGGTAACACGCACCTCAGGGCAAGTGCGGGGAGCAGGCACAGGGCGTACCAGGCTGGATAGACTCACTGGAGGCCTGGTACGTGGGGCAGGCACAGAGTGCACCGGGCTGTGAATGTGCACTGGCGACACAGTGCGCATCACCGCATAGCACGGTGCTTGCTCAATCACTCGCTCCGCACGGTAAGCACGGGGAGTTGGCTCAGGTCTCCACCCTGACTCTGCCAATCTCCCCGTGTGCCCCCCCCCCCCCGCCCAACATTTTTGAGGGGTGCCTCTCGTGCTTCTGTCGTTGCTGTGCTAGTTCGTCTTCTCGTCGCCTCTCTGCTTTCGCTGCCTCCACCTGTTCCCATGGGAGGCGATCCCATCCAGCCTGGATCTCCTCCCACGTCCAGGATCCCTTGCCTTTCAAAATGTCCTCCCAGGTCCAGCATAGAAATACAAAAACTAGAACAACCCAACATAGAAATACAAAACTAGAACATAACAACATAGAAAAACGTAACTAGAAAACCACCCTGTCACGCCCTGAACTACTCTACCATAGAAAATAACAGCTTACCATGGTCAGGACGTGACACAGTGACACAGTGACACACAGCTCAGGCCGGCTCAGCTCTCTCTGGGGGCAGACAGGACAGGGACCAGTTCACCTCACTGATGCCGAGACAGGCGGATAGAGCTGAAATATACACAGAGACACAATACACACTTAGGTTTACATATTGTACAATACAAACAGACAGGTATACATACTGTACAATACACACAGACATGTACAGTGGGGGGGAAAAGTATTTGATCCCCTGCTGATTTTGTACGTTTGCCCACTGATAAAGAAAGGATCAGTCTATAATTTTAATGGTAGGTTTATTTGAACAGTGAGAGACAGAATAACAACAAAAATATCGAGAAAAACGCATGTCAAAAATTTTATAAATTGATTTGCATTTTAATGAGGGAAAAAAGTATTTGACCCTCTCTCAATCAGAAAGATCTCTGGCTCCCAGGTGTCTTTTATACAGGTAACGAGCTGAGATTAGGAGCACACTCTTAACCTCTCTAGGGTAGGGGGCAGTATTTGCACGGCCGGATAAAAGAAATACCCGATTTAATCTGGTTATTACTACTGGCCAGAAACTAGAATATGCATATAATTGTTTGATTTGGATAGAAAACACCCTAAAGTTTCTAAAACTGTTTGAATGGTGTCTGTGAGTATAACATAACTCATATGGCAGGCAAAAACCTGAGAAGATTCCTTACAGTGCCCTCTCTGACCATTCCTTGGCCTTCTATCCTCTCTTTATTGAAAACTGAGGATCTCTGCTGTAACGTGACACTTCCTACGGCTCCCATAGGCTCTCAGAAGGCGGCAGAACGTTGAATGATGACTTTGCAGGGCATGGCTGAAAAACAGTAGCGCATTTGGATAGTGGTCGATCTGAGAACAATGAGACTGGGGGCGCGTGCACGAGACGACTCCATGTTTTTATTTTTTCGTCTTTGAACGAAAACAGGGTTTCCCGGTCGGAATATTATCGCTTTTTTATGAGAAAAATCGCATAAACATTGATTTTAAACAGCGGTTGACATGCTTCGAAGTACGGTAATGGAATATTTCAATTTTTTTTGTCAGGATATGCGCCGGGCGCGTCACCCTTCGTCACCCTTCGGATAGTGTCTTGAACGCACGAACAAAACAGAGGATATTTGAACATAACTATGGATTATTTTGAACCAAACCAACATTTGTTATTGAAGTAGAAGTCCTGGGAGTGCATTCTGACGAAGAACAGCAAAGGTAATCCAATTTTTCTTATAGTAAATCTGAGTTTGGTGAGGGCCAAACTTGGTTGGTGTCAAAATAGCTAGCCCGTGATGGCGAGCTATCTACTCAGAATATTACAAAATGTGCTTTTGCCGAAAAGCTGTTTTAAAATCGGACATAGCGATTGCATAAAGGAGTTCTGTATCTATAATTCTTAAAATAATTGTTATGTTTTTTGTGAACGTTTATCGTGAGTAATTTAGTAAATTCACCGGAAGTTTGCGGTGGGTATGCTAGTTCTGAACGTCACATGCTAATGTAAAAAGCTGGTTTTTGATATAAATATGAACTTGATTGAACAAAACATGCATGTATTGTATAACATAATGTCCTAGGAGTGTCATCTGATGAAGATCATCAAAGGTTAGTGCTGCATTTAGCTGTGGTTTGGGTTTATGTGACATTATATGCTAGCTTGAAAAATGGGTGTCTTATTATTTCTGGCTGGGTACTCTGCTGACATAATCTAATGTTTTGCTTTCGTTGTAAAGCCTTTTTGAAATCGGACAGTGTGGTTAGATTAACGAGAGTCTTGTCTTTAAAATGGTGTAAAATAGTCATATGTTTGAGAAATTGAAGTAATAGCATTTCTAAGGTATTTGAATATCGCGCCACGGGATTCCACTGGCTGTTGAATAGGTGGGACGATTTCCTCCCACATACCCTAGAGAGGTTAAAGGGAGTGCTCCTAACCGCAGCTTGTTACTGGTAAAAAAGACACCTGTCCACAGAAGCAATCAATCAATCAGATTCCAAACTCTCCACCATGGCCAAGACCAAAGAGTTCTCCAAGGATGTCAGGGACAAGACTGTAGACCTACACAAGGCTGGAATGGGCTACAAGACCATCGCCAAGCAGCTTGGTGAGAAGGTGACAACAGTTGGTGCGATTATTCGCAAATGGAAGAAACACAAAAGAACTGTCAATATCCCTCGGCCTGGGGCTCCATGCAAGATCTCACCTCGTGGGGTTGCAATGATCATGAGAACGGTGAGGAATCAGCACAGAACTACACGGGAGGATCTTGTCAATGATCTCAAGGCAGCTGGGACCATAATCACCAAGAAAACAATTGGTAACACATTACGCCGTGAAGGACTAAAATCCTGCAGCGCCCGCAAGGTCCCCCTGCTCAAGAATACATATACATGCCCGTCTGAAGTTTGCCAATGAACATCTGAATGATTCAGAGGACAACTGGTGAAAGTGTTGTGGTCAGGTGAGACCAAAATGGAGCTCTTTGGCATCAACTCAACTCGCCGTGTTTGGAGGAGGAGGAATGCTGCCTATGACCCCAAGAACACCATCTCCACCGTCAAACATGGAGGTGGAAAAATTATGCTTTGAGGGTGTTTTTCTGCTAAGGGGACAGGACAACTTCACCGCATCATTTGACGGGGCCATGTACTGTCAAATCTTGGGTGAGAACCTCCTTCCCTCAGCCAGGGCATTGAAAATGGGTCATGGATGGGTATTCCAGCATGACAATGACCCAAAACACACGGCCAAGGCAACAAAGGAGTGGCTCAAGAAGAAGCACATTAAGGTCCTGGAGTGGCCTAGCCAGTCTCCAGACCTTAATCCCATAGAAAATCTGTTGAGGGAGCTCAAGGTTCGAGTTGCCAAACATCAGCCTCGAAACCTCGAAATGACTTGGAGAAGATCTGCAAAGAGGGGTGGGACAAAATCCCTCCTGAGATGTGTGCAAACCTGGTGGCCAACTACAAGAAACGTCTGACCTCTGTGATTGCCAACAAGGGTTTTGCCACCAAGTACTAAGTCATGTTTTGCAGAGGGGTCAAATACTTATTTCCCTCATCAAAATGCAAATAATTTTATAACATTTTTGACATGTGTTTTTCTGGATTTTTTTGTTGTTATTCTGCCTCTCACTGTTCAAATAAACCTACTATTAAAATTATAGACTGATCATTTCTTTGTCAGTGGGCAAACGTACAAAATCAGCAGGGGATCAAATACTTTTTTCCCCCACTGTATACGTACTGTACAATACACACAGACATGTATACATAATGTACAGTACACACAGACACGTATACATACTGTACATTACACACACACATGTATACATACTGTACAGTACACACAGACGTGTGGAAGAAGGCTTAAAAGGACAAAGAAAAGCCACAAATATGATGGCTCACACACACGTGCGCAAACCCACACCAATACACAAAGTCACAAACACACACTCACATCGCACATGCATGTGCTTAACCAGCCACATGTACTTTACCAGCCACATGTACTTTACCAGCCACGTGTACTTTATATGTGCTTTACCAGCCACATGTACTTGACAAGCCACATGTATTTTACTAGCCACATGTTCTTTACGTGTACTTTACCAGCCACATGTACTTTACCAGCCATGTGTACTTTACCAGCCACATGTACTTTACCAGCCACGTGTACTTTACCAGCCACGTGTACTTTACCAGCCACGTGTACTTTATCAGCCATGTGTACTTAACCAGCCACATGTTCTTAACCAGCCACATGTTCTTTACCAGCCACGTGTACTTTATCAGCCATGTGTACTTAACCAGCCACATGTTCTTTACCAGCCACATGTACTTTACCAGCCACATGTACTTTACCAGCCACGTGTACTTTGCCAGCCACGTGTACTTTGCCAGCCACGTGTACTTTAATAGCCACGTGTACTTTACCAGCCACATGTACTTTACCAGCCACATGTACTTTACCAGCCACATGTACTTTACCAGCCACATGTACTTTACCAGCCACATGTACTTTACCAGCCACGTGTACTTTTCCAGCCACGTGTACTTTACCAGCCACGTGTACTTTACCAGCCACGTGTACTTTACCAGCCACATGTACTTTACCAGCCACATGTACTTTACCAGCCACATGTACTTTACCAGCCACATGTACTTTACCAGCCACGTGTACTTTACCAGCCACGTGTACTTTACCAGCCACGTGTACTTTACCAGCCACGTGTACTTTACCAGCCACATGTACTTTACCAGCCACATGTGCTTTATCACACAGGCCCACAGACACACATTGTCTGAATAAAATGTTAATGGTATTGATTTGACTCATCGAATATGAATGAGGCTTGCGGTGTGTTTGTAAAAGTCCATCTGTATGGAGATGTACAGCCAAGTCCTGTATGACATGAGTGTAGACACACAATACTACGGCCTTACAACTACTAGAGCCCCAAACCCTTTATTTTAATCTCAATTTGCTCTTTTCACCAGTTACGTTTTCTTTTTTCTTTTTCTCCCTTCTTTCTTTCTCGTCTTTTATTAAAGTCTGCCCCTACTGTCTTCCCGTCCCCTGTCGCTGTTGGGCACCACAAATCATGTTGGGGAACGGCGAGAAAGAGAAAGATGGAGAAAGGGAGAGGACATAACGAGAGTTCCCTACAAAAGCCGGGGCCACATCTATCTACTGTGTTGACACACTGAGACACAGCTTGACCAGGCAGCTGGCGTCCAATTTCACACTGACGGAGGTGACCACCACAATAACCATCCATCTACCTCCCTCTCTCTTTCTCTCTGCCTCTCTCTGTCATTTCCTTCCTCTCTCTCTCTTTTCCTCCGTCTTTCTTTGCTCCCCCTCTTTCGGTTTCTCCCTTTCCCTTACCAGCCCGCTCTTCCCTCCTTCCCTCCCTCTCTCTCCTTTTCTCCTTCCTTCCCCCTTTCTCCATCCACCATGCTGCCAGCTGCAGGGGTGAAAAATAAAGTCCAAAATCAGTTGTCTCCACCCCTTCTCCTTCTCCTCCTCATCCCTCCACCCACCCCTCCCTCTTAGCCATCAGCCATAGCAATCAGTGGGATCTTTACTGAAAGCAGAGTGTGGCAAGGAGAGAGCAAGAGAAAGAGAGAGAGAGAGAGAGAGAGAGAGAGAGCGTGCGTGTGTGCCTGTATGTGTGAGCGAGGAGGAGAAGGCCGCTCTCTATTGATCAGTGCAGACAGCTTCATTATCTGCACTTACTGGACCCAGTGCATCAACAACCAGCCTTACAACACCACCACACCACCCTAATACTGACTGGCTGACTGGAGCTCAGGATGGACTGACTGGATAGTGCTGGATATGTCTACTGATAAAGACAGAAAGTAGGGAGAGGGAGACAAAAAAAATGCAACAGGGCAGAATGGCATAATGTGTGTGTCTGCTCACACACACACACACACACACAGACAGACACACAGACACAGACACACACACACACACACACACACACACACACACACACACACACACACACACACACACACACACACACACACACACACACACACACACACACACTCCATCTGCACACTGTATCTTTGTTTCATCACCTGGAGAAAAGGGGTAAGGGGTGAGGGGGGTTAGAGATTGGAGTTAGGGGTGCTGTTGGAGGGGGGGGTTGACAAGGCGTTGCCATGGTAACCAAGTGCCAGCCTCGTTAGCACAGCAGGTGCTAATAGAGATAACGAGAGAGGGAGGAAAGGTGCAGAGAACCAACCCAGACCTCCATTTACACCACTTTACCTTTCACTCCTTCCCTTGTTCCCCCCTTCATCTTCCAATCTCACCCGCCGAGGCTCTCCTTTTTCTCCCTTTCGCTCTCTCCCTTTCTCTCTCTCTCTCTCTCCCTCTCTCTCTCTCTCCCGTTCTCTCTCTCTCTCTCTCTCTCTCTCTCTAACCTCTCAGCTCTCCTCCACTTTAACCATTTCATTCAATTTCTGCTGCAGCACTGCAAGTGTTTTAACAACTCTCTCTCCATTTCCCCTCCTTTTAGCTCTCTCCATTTTAGCCTTTCTTCCATCTCTCTGCCCTCCTTCCTCCCCTCCATCTCCATCCCTCCTCTCAGGACTCTTTCAGAGTGGTGGCGGTAGACAAATACAGTCCTCCACCACAAAAGAGAAGAGAAAAAACTGAACAGAGAGAGCGAGAGAGAGAGAGAGAGAGAGCGAGAGAGATAGAGCGAGAGGGAGATAGATAGAGAGAGAGAGAGAGAGAGGGAGATAGAGAGAGAGAGAGGAGATAGAGAGAGAGAGAGAGAGGAGGACGAGAGAGGGGGCGAGAGCGAGGGATGAGGGAGGTGATGTGAGATCTGGAGGGAGAGAGAAGGTAGAGAGAGGAGAGAGAGAGCGAGGGGGAGTGTTTTTCTAACTGCTTCATGGTCTTTGTTCTACCCCCCCCCCATCTCCTCCTGTTGGCCATTTCGGGTTGTCGTGTAGCTGAAGAGTTTGTCTATTTTCTAGGCATGATGTTTCTAACAAACCTTTGTTTATCGGTCAGGTCT
>NW_021822223.1:22500-30000 GCF_901001165.1 Salmo trutta
TGTGTATGTGTGTGTGGTGTGTGTATATGTGTGTGTATGTATGTGTGTGTGTATGTGTGAGTGTGTGTATGTGTGTGTGTGTGTGTATGTAGTGTGTGTGTGTGTGTGTGTATGTGGTGTGTGTGGTGTGTGTGTGTGTGTGTATCGTGTGTATGTGTGTGTGTGTGTGTGTGTGTGTGTGTGTGTGTGTGTGTGTGTGTGTGTGTGTGTGTGTGTGTGTGTGTATGTAGTGTGTGTGTGGTGTGTGTGTGTGTATGTGTGTGTGTATCTGGTGTGTGTATGTATGTGTGTGTGTGGTGTGTGTGTGTGTATCTGGTGTGTGTATGTATGTGTGTGTGTGGTGTGTGTGTATCTGGTGTGTGTATGTATGTGTGTGTGTGGTGTGTGTGTGTGTGTGTCAAGGACAGACCACCTATTACTGCTAGAACACGTCTTTAGTAATAACTGGGGGCCTGGATGTTTCTGTGTCAGGTCACATGTTAGGAAGAACTCAGGAGGAGCCAGTAATAACAAACACATACTGTACTGTAGCTTGACTCTGGGTTAGATTGGATGGTGTTTATTATCTGTAGAAAGATATTTTGGGGTGTGTAAAAAATGGGTTTAAACACACAAGGAAACAGCATCACTAATACCGTATATCAAAGCGGCATGAACAGACATATTGTACAATAGCACTACTATCTCATGCCAGCACGGCCCCAAAATATTTTTCTCAGATTGTTCTGGCCATTCTCACATATATAAAAACTTCGTAGAGAGGAAGGCTGCTTCATATGCTTTTTAATTTTGTAACGCACATTTTTTGGGGAAAATCATGATGAAAGTGGCCATTTCAGGCCCCTTTTAGACCTAAACATGCCCCTTGTAATGACCTGTGAACCGTACATGATACAGGCAACACCGTGGTGTCATAGACGAGTTGGTTGTTCAGCAATGAAACCGACGTGTGTGCGAACTATGGGACAAAACAGACAGGGTTAGTTTAGATTGTTGACAAAATGTGAACAAAATGTGTACAAAACATTAGGAACATTAGGAACACCTTCCTAATATTGAGTTGCACCCCTTTTTGCCCTCAGAACAGCCTCAATTCACCGGGATATGGACTCTACAAGGTGTCGAAAGCGTTCCGCTGGGATTCTGGCTCATGTTGACATCGATGCTTCCCACAGTTGTGTCAAGTTGGTTGGTAGTGGATCTCTACTCCAAATAGCTCATTCCATCTCATCCCACAGATACTCAGTTAGATTTAGATCTGGTGACTGGGCAGGCCACTGCAGTAAGCTGCATCCTGGCCTTGTGGCATGTGGCATTATCCTGCTGAAAAAATCAATTCGCAGACGGATACACTGCTGCCATGAAGGAATTTACCTGGCTGGCAATGATGCTCAGATATTCTGTGGCATTCAAACGTTGAACATCACTTTTATCAAGGGGCCCAATGTGTGCCATGAAAACACACCCCACACCATCACACCACCACCAGCCTGCAATGTTGACACGCGGCAGGATGGATGCAGGTACTCGTGTGGTTTTCTCCGTACCCTAGTCCTCCCGTCAGCGTGAAACAGCAGGAACCCGGGATTCCTTAGACCAGACAATGTTTTCCCAATTGTCCAGTGTCCGGTGTTTTCCTTCCTTAGCCAACTGCAACCCCAGTTTCTTGTTTTTTTGTGGAACTCTAAGGTCGTCGGCTGCCATACCACATTCTTGTCAAGGTACGATGAGTTGTGCATTCTTTTGATGGATCTTTGGGCACCAATGTTGTACTGGACTGTCAGTTGACTAACTGTAGCCCGTCTGTTGCGCTGCACAATTCGTGTCAGCCTCCTTTGTCCTCTTTCATCAATGACCTGTTTTCGGTCACTGGTCTGCCCGTTGGCTGGATGTCCTTTGGGTGGTGGACCATTCTTGATACACATTGGAAACTGTTTAGCATGAAAACCCCAGGGCCCTGTTGCAGTTCTTACTGGTTTAAACCGGTGCGCCTGGCACCTACTACCATACCTCGTTCCAAGGCACTTAAATCTTTTGTCTTGCCCATTCACCCTCTGAATGGCACACATACACAATCCAAGTCTCAGTTGTCTCAAGGCTTAAAAATCCTTCTTTAACCGGTCTCCTCCCCTTCATCTACACTGATTGAAGTGGATTAAACAGGTGACATCAATAAGGGATCATAGCTTTCACCTGGATTCACCTGGTCAGTCTAAGTCACGGAGTGTATTTCGTCTCCTATGTTTTTTGAAAACATAAATACATTTGCACAATGAGCACTTGTTGTCTCTCAGATACATAATTACAGTTGTTGGTTAGCTAGCTAGAAAATATTAGCATAGAGGTGAAATCAGTCAAAACTAGGGTTGCAAAATACTGTGAACATTCAAAAAATTCCCCGGTTTTCCAGAAATCCTGTTTGGAAGATTCCAGGTTTTTCTACTGATTCTCTCCTTATTCTGGTAATTCTACAACTGTGATTTCGGGAAAACCAGGGAATTTATTGAAAGTTCCCAGAATTCGTGATGTTGTCAGCTAAGCCGTCTATAATAGTCCTACTAGTGTGCTCTAAAATATGGAGTGTCGCTACACTCTGAAATTGAATTTAACACATTCATTTATTCAACATAAAATAGACACACTCCAGATATTAGAGCCCAGCTATAAGGAATATACAGTGCCTTGCAAAAGTATTCACCCCCTTGGCATTTTTCCTATTTTGTTACATTACAACCTGTAATTTAAATAGATTTTATTTGGATTTCATGTAATGGACATACACAAAATAGTCCAAATTGGTGAAGTGAAATGAAAAAAATAACTTGATAAAAAAAATGGAAAAAATTCTAAACGGAAAAGTGGGCGTGCATATGTATTCACCCCCGTTGCTATGAAGCCCCTAAATAAGATCTGGTGCCACCAATTACCTTCAGAAGTCACATAATTAGTTAAATAAAGTCCACCTGTGTGCAATCTAAGTGTCACATGATCTGTCACATGATCTCAGTATATATACACCTGTTCTGAAAGGCCCCAGAGTCTGTAACACCACTAAGCAAGGGGCACCACCAAGCAAGCGGCACTATAAAGACCAAGGAGCTCTCCAAACAGGTCAGGGACAAAGTTGTGGAGAAGTACAGATCAGGGATATTTATAAAAAAATATCAGAAACTTTGAACAACCCACGGAGCTCCATTAAATCCATTATTAAAAAATGGAAAGAATATGGCACCACAACAAACCTGCCAAGAGAGTGTCGCCCACCAAAACTCACGGACCAGGCAAGGATGGCATTAATCAGAGAGGCAACAAAGTGACCAAAGAAAACCCTGAAGGAGCTGCAAAGCTCCACAGTGGAGATTGGAGTATCTGTCCATAGGACCACTTTACAGAGCTGGGCTTTACGGAAGAGTGGCCAGATAAAGCCATTGCTTAAAGAAAATAATTAGCAAACACGTTTGGTGTTCACCAAAAGGCATGTGGGAGACTCCCCAAACATATGGAAGAAGGTACTCTGGTCAGATGATACTAAAATGTTGCTTTTTTGCCATCAAGGAAAACGCTACGTCTGGCGCAAACCCAACACCTCTCATCACCCCGAGAACACCATCCCCATAGTGAAGCATGGAGGTGGCAGCATCATGCTGTGGGGATGTTTTTCATTGGCAGGGACCGAGAAACTGGTCAGAATTGAAGGAATGATGGATGGCTCTAAATACAGGGAAATTCTTGAGTGAAACTTGTTTCAGTCTTCCAGAGATTTGAGACTGGGACGGAGGTTCACCTTCCAGCAGGACAATGACCCTAAGCATTCTGCTAAAGCAACACTTGAGTGGTTTAAGGGGAAACATTTAAATGTCTTGGAATGGCCTAGTCAAAGCCCAGACCTCAATCCAATTGAGAATCTGTGGTATGACTTAAAGATGGCTGTACACCAGCGGAACCCATCCAACTTGAAGGAGCTGGAGCAGTTTTGCCTTGAAGAATGGGCAAAAATCCCATTGGCTAGATGTGCCAAGCTTTTAGAGACATACCCCAAGAGACTTGCAGCTGTAATTGCTGAAAAAGGTGGTTCTGCAAAGTATTGACTTGTGTGTGTGTGTGTGTGTGTGTGTGTGGGGGGGGGGGGGGTCGGTCGAATAGTTATGAACGCTCAAGTTTTTTTGTGTCTTATTTCTTGTTTGTTTCACAATAAAACATATTTTGCATCTTCAAAGTGGTAGTCATGTTGTGTAAATCAAAAGATACAAACCCTCCAAAAATCCATTTTAATTCCAGGTTGTAAGGCAACAAAATAGGAAAAATGCCAAGTGGGTGAATACTTTCGCAAGCCTCTTTAATGACACCAAGCTGTTGTCTGTACCATGCAGGGCCGGATTAAGAAATCATAGGCCCCGGGTTTTTTTTTATAGCCCCCCCATTTTCCTGGCATGGTTTAGGTCCACTTGTTGAATCTATGCCAAGGTGCATTGAAGCTGTTCTGGCAGCTCGTGGTGGCTCAACACCCTTTTAAAACAGTTTATGTTGTTTCCTTCATTTTGGCAGATACCTGTATGTGCTTGTGATATAACTTAATCCACAGTTGTTTTTTTATAAACTATTGATACTCTCTGGCTACATTATGCTCTCTGGTGTATTTTGAACATTGAGAGTGGGCTCCTGTGGTTGGATAAAAAATACAGATAAAAAAAACAACATTTGCCTCTTGGGCCTAGACTCTGACTCACACAATTGACCAGTCACATTTATTTATTATGGAGTTTATTTTATTTATTTAGTACTAATCAGTTGCCCAATCAAGGCAGTGCCCCCCAGTTAGTCACGTGGCCCCCCTACCTCCTCTCCTCCCCCCATCTGATGACTAGAAGAGCATCAGCAGGCTAACTACACTCAGGTTTTCCCTTTCCCTTTCCCTTTCCCATTGAGAGCAGGCTCCTGAGTCTTCCTGTGAATGGTGGTTGAAGTAAAAAAAATATATATATATTATATACTGTATATAATATATAATCAGTATATATTTCCTTAATACATATTTTTGGGCATTTTGTATTTGCTGTCTCTTGGGCCCCCAACGTGCCTGGGCCCAGGGCCTTCAACCTCAGTAGGCCCTTGCATTAAGCTGTCCCTGGTACCATGTACATGGGTCATAGGGTCTTACAGGAAGTATGGATAGGTCTAAAAAAAGGGCATTAAACATCCACTATCATCCGGATTTTCTCAAAAATGGTTTTTATGTGAGAATTTCCAGAACAATCTGTGATACCAAAAATATTTTCAGGCCATGCTGGTGTGGAATCGCCCTATTACGTTGCACATGAGCTCTATTGCCATCAAATTTGAATCTGGACCTCGAAACCATTCCCACTGCTTTTCTTTTCATTCTGATATAGACCATTGACACAAGGAGGGTGCAATGAATTATTAGGCAGAACAGAAAACTAGCAGTACTCTGGACCTCGTAAGGCAAGATCTGAATACCCCTGACCTATGGGATACTTTGGCTTCATCTACTATGTTCTTCAACCACTGTTACTATGTCACTAAGTTACTATGTCACTAAGTTACTATGTCACTAAGTTACTATGTTACTAAGTTACTATGCCACTAAGTTACTATGTTACTAAGTTACTATGTTACTAAGTTACTATGTCACTAAGTTACTATGTCACTAAGTTACTATGTCACTAAGTTACTATGTCACTAAGTTACTATGTTACTGTTACTATGTTACTGTTACTGTTAGTTTACTTTCACAGTCAAATACTTCCACAGACCAGACGGCAGCCTGCGATTCAATAACGTCCTGATTACAATCCAGCTTCAATATGGGCCCCGTAAAATGCAACGGCTCAGCGACATCCAGTTCATATTCGTTCTCCGCTGACCCGAGCGCTGCCAAGGAATGCAAGGGTCAGATATTTTCATAGTCCTTCAGCTTGACGATTGAACGTTTTTTTTTGTGTTGTAAAACTCTCCAGACTATTAACGAAGAACGAGCCAGTGTTTCACAAGCCTGATATAAACAGAATGGTATTTAAGTTTCAAGAGGCGAGCATTCCAGACGAGAAGGACGACAGTCAAAGGAGAACAGCTATCATGGCGTGTATAGCCGTTGTACCCAAATTCCCTCCTAAAAATGTTAATAACCCAAAAGAATTGAGTCAACACCAAAACAAAAGGGGGTGTTTTAGTGTCTGTCCAAACAGGCATATTGAAATAGTGGTCACGCACGCACAATCACAATCACACACACACACACACACACACACACACACACACACACACACACACACACACACACACACACACACACACACACCTCCTCTACCTTTGGACAGCATCTCCGTTTAAACAGAAGAAGAGAGAATAAAAACGAAAGGAAAAAACGAAAAGCGTCAGACAGAAAGCTAATAATTAGTGTGCGTGTGTCTTTTTGCATCAGTCTGTCTGTACAGACATCAGTCTGTCTGTGTGTGTGTGTGTTTGTATACAGTATATTCATGCAGACATAAGGGGAAGACAAAGAGGGGTTGGGGTGTTGAGCTGATGCTGCCAGCCCCTCTGTCACTCCTGCCCAGACACACACTGGCATGGGCAGACTGACACACACTGGCATCACCCGGCACAGGGACTAGACTACAATACTTTAGTCTGGGAACCACACAGAGGCCCAGAGCTGAAAACCAGACCCAGCCCTGTGCCTTGGGTAATGGCAGCTCTCCCTTTCTCTCGCTCGTGCTCTCTCTCTCTCTCTCTCTCTTTCTCTCTAGCATGCCCATTCTCCCAGTTTTGGGCTAGCAACACTATTGTGACAGTCAGATATACAATCAGTAGCCAGTTTATTAGGTACACCACCCCAATGCCTCCAGAACAGCCTGAATTATTCGGGGCCTTCTACGAGATGTCTGAAACGTTCAACAGGGATGTTGGTCCATGCTGACTCGATGGCATCGCACAGTTGCTGCAGATTGGACGGCGGTACATTCATGCTGTGAACAGCCCGCTCCATCTCATCCCAAAGATGATCTATTGGATTGAGGTCTGGGGACTGACCAGGCCACTCAAGTACACTGAACTCACTGTCACGTTCCAGGCAATGTTTCTCCACTCCTCAATTGTCCAGTGTTGGTGATCACGTGCCCACTGGAGCCACTTCTTCTTGTTTTTAGCTGATAGGAGTGGAAGCCGGTGTGGTCGTCTGCTGCAATAGTCCATCTGTGACAAGGACCGTCGAGTTATGCGCCTATTAGAAATTGAATCCTCCTACTGCAAGTGTCCGCGCTTGTGTGTGTAAGAGAGCTGTTCAATAGTTAATGAGACAAATCCATAGCATGAATATTTGATGATGACATGTGTCCCATATGGAGGGGTCAACCCCCCCCCCCGCCTCCCCCCGCCTCCCCCACTCCCATCACCCTTCAGAAACCCCCTTGCACCCTCTCCCTCACAGAGTCTCACTCACTCAGACTGGCTGCTAAAAAGGGCTTCCTCCCTGTCTGT
>NW_021822224.1:0-34112 GCF_901001165.1 Salmo trutta
AGGAAGTAGACAGAGGAGGGAAGTAGACAGAGGAGAGAGGAAGTAGACAGAGGAGAGAGGAAGTAGACAGAGGAGAGAGGAAGTAGACAGAGGAGAGAGGAAGTAGACAGAGGAGAGAGGAAGTAGACAGAGGAGAGAGGAAGTAGACAGAGGAGAGAGGAAGTGTATCCATCTCACGCTGGGTGAAGTTTTTTTTACCAGTGTGAGGACACAGGACCATGAAATCCAGGATCTTTAGTCCTCTTTAACAGAGCTGTAAAAATCCTCTGACTGGCCTGATCAGGAGGCCACACCGAGACCGCAGGCAGGCAGACAGCCAGGCAGAAAGTAAGGCAGGCAGACAGGCAGGCAGAAAGTAAGGCAGGCAGACAGCCAGGCAGAAAGTAAGACAGACAGACAGGCAGGCAGAAAGTAAGGCAGACAGACAGCCAGGCAGAAAGTAAGGCAGACAGACAGGCAGACAGAAAGTAAGGCAGGCAGACAGCCAGGCAGAAAGTAAGACAGACAGACAGGCAGGCAGAAAGTAAGGCAGACAGACAGCCAGGCAGAAAGTAAGACAGACAGACAGCCAGGCAGAAAGTAAGACAGACAGACAGGCAGGCAGATAATCATAATGAGTAGGATTCTGTGCTTTTACATGGAAAACTGATTGCTTTCAAAAACTCCTGACTGGTCTCAGTAGGGTCCTCCTCCTGACTGGTCTCAGTAGGGTCCTCCTGACTGGTCTCAGTAGGGTCCTCCTGACTGGTCTCAGTAGGGTCCTCCTGACTGGTCTCAGTAGGGTCCTCCTCCTGACTGGTCTCAGTAGGGTCCTCCTGACTGGTCTCAGTAGGGTCCTCCTGACTGGTCTCAGTAGGGTCCTCCTGACTGGTCTCAGTAGGGTCCTCCTGACTGGTCTCAGTAGGGTCCTCCTGACTGGTCTCAGTAGGGTCCTCCTGACTGGTCTCAGGGTCCTCCTCCTGACTGGTCTCAGTAGGGTCCTCCTGACTGGTCTCAGTAGGGTCCTCCTGACTGGTCTCAGTAGGGTCCTCCTGACTGGTCTCAGTAGGGTCCTCCTGACTGGTCTCAGTAGGGTCCTCCTGACTGGTCTCAGTAGGGTCCTCCTGACTGGTCTCAGTAGGGTCCTCCTCCTGACTGGTCTCAGTAGGGTCCTCCTGACTGGTCTCAGTAGGGTCCTCCTCCTGACTGGTCTCAGTAGGGTCCTCCTGACTGGTCTCAGTAGGGTCCTCCTGACTGGTCTCAGTAGGGTCCTCCTGACTGGTCTCAGTAGGGTCCTCCTGACTGGTCTCAGTAGGGTCCTCCTGACTGGTCTCAGTAGGGTCCTCCTGACTGGTCTCAGTAGGGTCCTCCTGACTGGTCTCAGTAGGGTCCTCCTGACTGGTCTCAGTAGGATGCTCCCTCCTTCACCTCTTTAGCCCATTCATGTCACCAAATAGAACTCCCTGACTCCTTTGCCTGTTTAACGTAACAAGCATTTCTGTTGGTTATTAATTGCCTGGTCATGTGACTTGAGCTACATGGAGAAAATGGACACCTGCCTTCTGGGCTGAACCACTTCCTGTGCCTTCTGGGCTGAACCACTTCCTGTGCCTTCTGGGCTGAACCACTTCCTGTGCCTTCTGGGCTGAACCACTTCCTGTGCCTTCTGGGCTGAACCTCTTCCTGTGCCTTCTGGGCTGAACCACTTCCTGTGCCTTCTGGGCTGAACCACTTCCTGTGCCTTCTGGGCTGAACCACTTCCTGTGCCCCTTTGATTTCTTTGATTTGTTGGTATGTTTTGTGTAATTGTAACAGCATGGTTTTTTAAAGGTACATTTTTTTTAAACCATTATTTAACTAGGCAAGTCAGTTAATAAGAACAAATTCTTATTTACAATGACGTCCTAACCCGGCCAAACCCGGACGACGCTGGGCCAATTGTGGGACTCCCAATCACGGCTGCATGTGATGCAGCCTGGATAAATGAATTCTGGAACTGAAATACCATAATGTACATGGAGAAGTCATGTGGAGAACACCATTCCTCCACCATGTTGACTGCCTCTGCTTTCACACTGCCTGCTCAACCTAGATAGTATAATAGTTCAAATACATGGAATGGCTGGGTTCCCCAAGACATTGAAAACCCCTGTCCTAGAGATCCATCACATTCACTCTCTCACACAGACAGCCTCATTGTTTAGCTGGCTGTTTGTAGCACACCATAACCACAGCTGGCTACATGTCAGATATGGACTGAATGGGGAGGTATAGAGGGGCCCCTCAGGGTTGACTTGCGGGTCTAGGTGACTTTTGTCCAGCAAGACCTAATTTGAAACAGGAGCCTGGCCCTTTCTCAGACTTTTATGTCTCTCTCTCTCTCTGTCTCTCTCTCTCTCTCTCTGTCTCTCTCTCTCGCTCTCTGTCTCTCTCTCTCTCACTCTCTGTCTCTCTCGCTCTCTGTCTCTCACTGTCTCTCTCTGTCTTTCTGTCTCTCTCTCTCTCTCTCTCTCTCTCTCTCGCTCTCTGCCTCTCTCTCTCTCTCTCTCTCTCGCTCTCTGTCTCTCTCTCTCTCTCTCTCTCTCTCTCAGGAAGAGAGAGAGAGAAACAGGAAGGGAGAGAGAGAGAGAAACAGGAAGGGAGAGAGAGAGAGAAACAGGAAGGGAGAGAGAGAGAAACAGGAAGGGAGAGAGAGAGAGAGAGAAACAGGAAGGGAGAGAGAGAAACAGGAAGGGAGAGAGAGAGAGAAACAGGAAGGGAGAGAGAGAGAAACAGGAAGGGAGAGAGAGAAACAGGAAGGGAGAGAGAGAGAGAAACAGGAAGGAAGAGAGAGAGAGAAACAGGAAGGGAGAGAGAGAGAAACAGGAAGGGAGAGAGCGAGAAACAGGAAGGGAGAGAGAGAGAAACAGGAAGGA
Source organism: Salmo trutta (assembly GCF_901001165.1). Taxonomy (NCBI): domain Eukaryota; kingdom Metazoa; phylum Chordata; class Actinopteri; order Salmoniformes; family Salmonidae; genus Salmo; species Salmo trutta. The sequence continues at coordinate 2,895 of NW_021822224.1, forward strand.
AGAGAGAGAGAGAAACAGGAAGGAAGAGAGAGAGAAACAGGAAGGGAGAGAGAGAGAAACAGGAAGGGAGAGAGCGAGAGAAACAGGAAGGGAGAGAGAGAAACAGGAAGGGAGAGAGAGAGAAACAGGAAGGAAGAGAGAGAGAGAAACAGGAAGGGAGAGAGAGAGAGAAACAGGAAGGGAGAGAGTGAGAAACAGGAAGTGAGAGAGAGAGAAACAGGAAGGAAGAGAGAGAGAGAAACAGGAAGGAAGAGAGAGAGAGAAACAGGAAGGAAGAGAGAGAGAGAAACAGGAAGGGAGAGAGAGAGAAACAGGAAGGGAGAGAGCGAGAAACAGGAAGGGAGAGAGAGAGAAACAGGAAGGGAGAGAGAGAGAAACAGGAAGGGAGAGAGAGAGAAACAGGAAGGGAGAGAGAGAAACAGGAAGGGAGAGAGAGAAACAGGAAGGGAGAGAGAGAGAAACAGGAAGGGAGAGAGAGAGAAACAGGAAGGGAGAGAGCGAAACAGGAAGGGAGAGAGAGAAACAGGAAGGGAGAGAGAGAAACAGGAAGGGAGAGAGAGAAACAGGAAGGGAGAGAGAGAAACAGGAAGGGAGAGAGCGAGAGAAACAGGAAGGGAGAGAGAGAAACAGGAAGGGAGAGAGAAAGAGAAACAGGAAGGAAGAGAGAGAGAGAAACAGGAAGGGAGAGAGAGAGAGAAACAGGAAGGGAGAGAGCGAGAGAAACAGGAAGGGAGAGAGAGAAACAGGAAGGGAGAGAGAGAGAGAAACAGGAAGGAAGAGAGAGAGAGAAACAGGAAGGGAGAGAGAGAGAAACAGGAAGGGAGAGAGAGAGAGAAACAGGAAGGGAGAGAGCGATAGTAAGAGAAAGAGGAGTGAAAGGAGATTGTTATGAAGACATTAGCGTCTGTGTCTCCATTTCAAATCTGTCTGAGATTTCTTCACTCGTCTGTTCTGGGGGATAGCAGGAGATAGGTTAACCTGTTTGGGATAGGGGCAGTATTTTCACGGTCGGATAAAAAACGTACCCGATTTAATCTGGTTACTACTCCTGCCCAGAAACTAGAATATGCATATAATTAGTAGATTTGGATAGAAAACACTCTAAAGTTTCTACAACCGTTTGAATGGTGTCTGTGAGTAAAACAGAACTCATATGGCAGGCCAAAACCTGAGAAGATTCCAAACAGGAATAGCCCTGTCTGACAATTTGTTCTCCTTCTAGGGCATCTCTATCAAAAATACAGCATCTCTGCTGTAACGTGACATTTTCTAAGGCTTCCATTGGCTCTCAGAAGGCGCCAGAAAGTGGAATAACGTCTCTGCAGTCTCTGGGCAAAAAACAGCAGTAGTTTTTGTGAGTGGTCAGGCTGGGAACACTGACACTACAGTGCGCGTCCACGAGAGGACTCCATGTTTTTATTTCAGTCTATGAATGAATATAACGTCGCCCGGTTGGGATATTATCGCTATTTTCCGAGAAAAATAGCATAACAATTTATTTTAAACAGCGTTTGACATGCTTCGAAGTACGGTAATGGAATATTTTGAAAAAAAATTGTCACGAAATGCGCTCGCACGTCACCATTCGGATAGTGATCTGAACGCACGAACAAAACGGAGCTATTTCAATATAACTATGGATTTTTTCGAACCAAAACAACATTTGTTTTTGAAGTAGAAGTCCTGGGAGTGCATTCTGATGAAGAACAGCAAAGGTAATCCAATTTTTCTTTTAGTAATTCTGAGTTTAGTGAGCGCCAAACTTGGTGGGTGTCAAATTAGGTAGCCTGTGATGGCCGAGCTATCTGCTCAGAATATTGCAAAATGTGCTTTCGCCGAAAAGCTATTTTAAAATCTGACACCGCGAGTGCATAAAGGAGTTCTGTATCTATAATTCTTAAAATAATTGTTATGTTTTTTGTAACGTTTATTGTGAGTAATTTAGTAAATTCACCGGAAGTTTGCGGTGGGTATGCTAGTTCTGAACATCACATGCTAATGTAAAAAGCTGTTTTTTGATATAAATATAAACTTGATTGAACAAAACATGCATGTATTGTATAACATAATGTCCTAGGAGTGTCATCTGATGAAGATCATCAAAGGTTAGTGCTGCATTTAGCTGTGATTTTGGTTTTTGTGACATATATGCTTGCTTTGAAAATGGCTGTGTGATTATTTTTGGCAGGGTACTCTCCTGACATAATCTAATGTTTTGCTTTCGCTGTAAAGCCTTTTTGAAATCGGACAATGTGGTTAGATTAACGAGAGTATTGTCTTTAACTTCTTGGGCTATGTGGGACGTTAGCGTGCGTATTAATATATCCATGCCAAGATGAGACAGGTCAGCCCCAGGTCCTAGTGTGTCTCTATATCCATGCCAAGATGAGACAGGTCAGCCCCAGGTCCTAGTGTGTTAAAATGGTGTAAAATAGTCATATGTTTGAGAAATTGAAGTTATAGCATTTTTAAGGTATTTGTATTTCGCGCCACGCTCTACCATTGGATATTGGTGTGGCGTTCCGCTAGCGCCAATATCCCTAACTTAATAGACGCTGTGGGTACAACATCACCGATGCACTTGCTAATAAACTCGCTCACCGAATCAGCGTATCCATCAATGTTGTTGTCCGATGCTATGCGGAACATATCCCAGTCCACGTGATCGAAGCAATCTTGAAGCGTGGATTCCTATTGGTCGGACCAGCGTTGAACAGACCTGAGCGCGGGTGCTTCCTGTTTTAGTTTCTGTTTATAGGCTGGGAGCAACAAAATGGAGTCGTGGTCAGATTTTCCGAAAGGAGGGCGGGGGAGGGCTTTATATATGCATCGCGGAAGTTACAATAACAATGATCCAGGGTTTTGCCAGCCCTGGTTGCGCATTCGATATGCTGATAGACTTTAGGGAGCCTTGTTTTCAGATTAGCCTTGTTAAAATCCCCAGCTACAATAAATGCAGCCTCAGGATATGTGGTTTCCAGTTTACATAGAGTCCAATGAAGTTCTTTCAGGGCCGTCGATGTGTCTGCTTGGGGGGGATATACAAGGCTGTGATTATGATCGAAGAGAATTCTCTTGCTAGATAACACGATCGGCATTTGATTGTAAGGAATTCTAAGTCAGGTGAACAAAAGGACTTGAGTTCCTGTATGTTGTTATGATCACACCACGTCTCGTTAATGATAAGGCACACACCCCCGCCCTTCTTCTTATATATAGTCTGGTGAGTGTGCATATAGTGTATATATAGTGTGTATATAGTGTTTAAATAGTGTGTATATAGTGTTTAAATAGTGTGTATATAGTGTGTATATAGTGCGTATATAGTGTGTATATAGTGTTTAAATAGTGTGTATATAGTGTTTAAATAGTGTGTATATAGTGTGTATATAGTGCGTATATAGTGTGTATATATAGTCTAGTGAGTGTGTATATATAGTCTAGTGAGTGTGTATATAGTGTGTATATAGTGTGTATATAGTGTGTGTATATATAGTCTAGTGAGTGTGTATATAGTGTGTATATATAGTCTAGTGAGTGTGTATATAGTGTGTATATAGTGTGTATATATAGTCTAGTGAGTGTGTATATAGTGTGTATATATAGTCGAGTGAGTGTGTATATAGTGTGTATATAGTGTGTATATATAGTCTAGTGAGTGTGTATATAGTGTGTATATATAGTCTAGTGAGTGTGTATATATAGTGTGTATATAGTGTGTATATATAGTCTAGTGAGTGTGTATATAGTGTGTATATCTAGTCTAGTTAGTGTGTATATAGTGTGTATATAGTGTGTATATAGTGTGTATATATAGTCTAGTGAGTGTGTATGTATATAGTCTAGTGAGTGTGTATATTGTGTGTATATATAGCCTAGTGAGTGTGTATATAGTGTGTATATATAGTCTAGTAAGTGTGTATATAGTGTGTATATATAGTCTAGTGAGTGTGTATATTGTGTGTATATATAGTCTAGTGAGTGTGTATATAGTGTGTATATAGTGTGTATATATAGTCTAGTGAGTGTGTATATAGTGTGTATATCTAGTCTAGTTAGTGTGTATATAGTGTGTATATAGTGTGTATATAGTATGTATATAGTGTGTATATAGTGTGTATATATAGTCTAGTGAGTGTATATATATAGTGTGTATATAGTGTGTATATAGTGTGTATATATAGTCTAGTGAGTGTGTATGTATATAGTCTAGTGAGTGTGTATATTGTGTGTATATATAGCCTAGTGAGTGTGTATATAGTGTGTATATATAGTCTAGTAAGTGTGTATATAGTGTGTATATAGTGTGTAGTGAGTGTATATATATAGTGTGTATATAGTGTGTATATAGTGTGTATATATAGTATAGTGAGTGTGTATATAGTGTGTATATATAGTCTAGTGAGTGTGTATATAGTGTGTATATAGTGTGTATATAGTGTGTATATATAGTCTAGTGAGTGTGTATATAGTGTGTATATAGTGTGTATATATAATCTAGTGAGTGTGTATATAGTGTGTATATATAGTCTAGTGAGTGTGTATATAGTATGTATATAGTGTGTATATAGTGTGTATATATAGCCTAGTGAGTGTGTATATAGTGTGTATGTAGTGTGTACATATAGTCTAGTGAGTGTGTATATAGAGTGTGTATATAGTGTGTATACAGTGTGTATATAGTGTGTATATAGAGTGTATATATAGTCTAGTGAGTGTGTATATAGTGTGTATATAGTGTGTATATAGTGTGTATATATAGTCTAGTGAGTGTGTATGTTGTGTGTATATATAGTCTAGTGAATGTGTATATAGTGTGTATATATAGTCTAGTGAGTGTGTATATAGTGTGTATATAATGTGTATATAGTCTAGTGAGTGTGTATATAGTGTGTATAAAGTGTGTATATAGTCTAGTGAGTGTGTATATAGTGTGTATATAGTGTGTATATATAGTCTAGTGAGTGTGTATATAGTGTGTATATAGTGTGTATATAGAGTGTATATATAGTCTAGTGAGTGCGTACATGGTTTGTATATGTGGTCAAATGATTTTACATGGGATCAGAGCAAGATAGAGTCAGTACAGATAGTTTGGGTAACATGAATGTACTATTTTACAGTCTTGTTATTAAGCAGTCTTATGGCTCGGGTTGAAGCTGTTTCGGAGCCTGCTGGTCCAAGAGCAGATGCTCCGGGAACCGTTAGCCGGACAGTAGCAGAGTGAACAGTCTCTATCTGTTACACCATCCTACAGATACCATCAACTCTCTTCTGTTCCACAGACACAGATCACACACACACACACACACACACACACACACACACACACACACACACACACACACACACACACACACACACACACACACACGGTCGTGTTTAACTAACCGTGTGGGGACACACCATTGATTCCCATTCAAAATCCTATTTTCTTTAACCCCTAACCTTAACCTAAAAACCTAACCTTAACCTTAACCTTAACCCAAAACCTAGCCCTAAATCCTAAACCTAGCACTAACCCTAAACCTAACCTTAACCCTAACCCCAAACCTAACCCTAAATCCTAAACCTAGCCCTAACCCTAAATCCTAAACCTAGCCCTAACCCTAAATCCTAAACCTAGTCCTAACCCTAACCCCAAACCTAACCCTAAATCCTAAACCTAGCCCTAACCTTAACCCCAAACCTAACCCTAAGTCCTAAACCTAGTCCTAACCTTAAACCTAATCCTAAACCTAACCTTAACCCTAACCCTAACCCCAAACCTAACCCTAATTCTAACCCTAACAGTAATTCTAAACTTAATCCTATATACCCCCCTAGAAATAGCCTTTTTCCTTGTTGGGTGTTCCCATGTCACATGCTTCTAGTAGTATAGTTAAACAAACACACACGCACGCACACACACACACACACACACACACACACACACACACACACACACACACATCTGTATTTCTGTTTACATCAAGTACATTTTCCTGAGGCTCCACTGTGATTATCTGGTGATATCCCCCAGGGAGCGTGTGTGTCGGGCTGTTGGCAGTGTGTGTGTGTGTGTGTGTGTGTGTGTGTGTGTGTGGAACGGAAGAGAGATTGATGGTATCTGTAGACTGGTGTATTTGGCCAGCGGCAACAGGAGGCATAACAGAAATGATACTTGTGCGAGATGAGGGTAGTTCCTGTAGTGTGAGGAGACAGATGGACAGACGGACGGGCGGACAGGCAGGCAGGCAGGCAGGCAGGCAGGCAGACAGACAGACAGACAGACAGACAGACAGACAGACAGACAGACAGACAGACAGACAGACAGACAGACAGACAGACAGACAGACAGACAGACAGACAGACAGACAGACAGACAGACAGACAGACAGACAGACAGACAGACAGACAGACAGAGGGATAAGGACAGACAGTGGACACTGTTTTTGCACCACCCACACATCCTGTCCCCAGTCGCCAACACACTCCACTCACCCCCCCACAACCCCCCCCACAACCTCCCCCACCCCAAGCGTGCCGCACACACATGTCCTATCACACGCTGTGCCCCATGTCTGTCTGTAAACATCACTGTAAATAACTGTACACAACGTTGTGAAAGTGACATGCTGAATGTTCATCTCTGTTCGATACCGTTTCCTTCCAGAAGCCTCTATCCCGTAGAGAAGCAACACGACGTGTCCTTTTTGAATAGGTGTTTGCTGATCCTACGTCTCCCCAGGTTTTAAACCAGAGCTCTGCCTAACACATACAACCCACTGGGAACACACTGGTTGAATCGACTTTGTCCAACGTCATTTGTCAACGTTTTGTGACGTGGAATCAACGTGTAAAATACATTGGATTTGAAAAAAAATAAAAATAAAAAAGTGTATTTTTTTTAACCAGTGTTGTACACATTGAAATTAGGGTAGAACTTCAACTTAAATATATTGTGTTATACTACACTACACAGGTTGTCACGTCAATCTAATTTCAACATAATCAATCATAACTATGTTCGCGTTGAAATTGCGTTGAAAATTCCACGTAGAGTCGCTAAATATATTTTCGACATATTGTGGTTGAAGTTACGCATAATTTCATATTTCATTAGACATATTTTATTTGCCCTTGTTTTATTGGGATAGGGGGCAGTATTTTCACGGCCGGATAAAAAACGTACCCGATTTAATCTGGTTACTACTCCTGCCCAGAAACTAGAATATGCATTTGTCTAAAGTTTCTAAAACTGTTTGAATGGTGTCTGTGAGTATAACAGAACTCATATGGCAGGCAAAAACCTGAGAAGATTCCATGCAGGAAGTGCCCTGTTTGACAATTTGTTGTCCTTCTGTTACAGCTCTATCAAAATTACAGCATCTGTGCTGTAACGTGACACTTTCTAAGGCTTCCATTGGCTCTCTAAAGCCGCCAGAAAGTGGAATGGGGTGTTTGCTGTCTCTGGGCAAAGTATAGGAGCAGAGTTTGTAAGTGGTCAGCCTGGGGACAGTGAGACTGAGATGCGCGGTCACGAGAACTCGCCATGTTTTTCTTTCTCTCTTTGAATGAATACAACGTTGCCCGGTTGGAATATTATCGCTATTTTATGAGAAAAATCGCATAAAAATGTATTTTAAACAGCGTTTGACATGCTTCTAAGTACGGTAACGGAATATTTAGAATTTTTTTTGTCACGAAATGCGCTCACGCGTTACCCTTCGGATAGTGACCTGAACGCACGAACAAAATGGAGGTATTTGGATATAACTATGGATTATTTGGAACCAAAACAACATTTGTTGTTGAAGTAGAAGTCCTGGGAGTGCATTCTGACGAAGAACAGCAAAGGTAATCCAATTTTTCTAATAGTAATTCTGAGTTTAGGTGACCCCGAAGTTGGCGGATGTCAAAATAGCTAGCCGTGATGGCCGAGCTATGTACTCAGAATATTGCAAAATGTGCTTTCGCCGAAAAGCTATTTTAAAATCGGACACCGCGATTGCATAAAGGAGGTCTGTACCTATAATTCTTAAAATAATTGTTATGTATTTTGTCAACGTTTATCATGAGTAATTTAGTAAATTCACCGGAAGTTTTCGGTGGGAATGCTAGTTCTGAACATCACATGCTCATGTAAAAAACTGGGTTTTGATATAAATATGAACTTGATTGAACAAAACATGCATGTATTGTATAAGATAATGTCCTAGGAGTGTCATCTGATGAAGATCATCAAAGGTTAGTGCTGCATTTAGCTGTGGTTTGGGTTTATGTGACATACAGTGGGGAGAACAAGTATTTGATACAATGCCGATTTTGCAGGTTTTCCTACTTACAAAGCATGTAGAGGTCTGTAATTTTTATCATAGGACGCCGTCATTTCAATGTCAAGCTAAGTATACTATCGTTCGTCCTTGGTTGATTGTATCTTTGGAAGTTAGTAGATAGTAGTTACCATTTGCCTTTATAAAAAGGATACCAAATTCATAATATTAATAATTCCCTTTTCCCTTTGGGTATTGTGTTTTATAGATTAGTTGTTCATAATATACAGTATATATATTCATAATATACAGTATATACATTCATAATATACAGTATATACATTCATAATATACAGTATATACATTCATAATATACAGTATATATATATTCATAATATGCAGTATATACATTCATAATATACAGTATATATATTCATAATATACAGTATATACATTCATAATATACAGTATATACATTCATAATATAGAGTATATATATTCATAATATACAGTATATACATTCATAATATACAGTATATATATTCATAATATACAGTATATATATTCATAATATACAGTATATACATTGTCTTTTATAGATTAGTTATTCATAATATATAGTATATATATTCATAATACACAGTATATATATTCATAATATACAGTATATACATTCATAATATACAGTATATATATTCATAATATACAGTATATACATTCATAATATACAGTATATATATTCATAATATACAGTATATATATTCATAATATACAGTATATACATTGTCTTTTATAGACAATAATATATAGTATATATATTCATAATACACAGTATATATATTCATAATATACAGTATATACATTCATAATATACAGTATATATATTCATAATATACAGTATATATATTCATAATATACAGTATATACATTCATAATATACAGTATATATATTCATAATATACAGTATATATATTCATAATTTACAGTATATACATTCATAATATACAGTATATATATTCATAATATACAGAATACGAGACAATACCCAAAGGGAAAAAGATTAACAATATTTCTTACGTTTCCATGTGGATTTTTTTTATTCATAGTTCTGATCATTATATGTTGAAATTAGATTGATGTTAGTCACCTGTTAGTCACACTAAATCAACATATTTAAGTTGAAGTTTAACACTCATTTCAATGTTTACAACACTGGCTGAAATCAGATGAAAACAGTACTGGTTGATTACTTTTTTTAAAATCCAATGTATTTCCACGTCACGACGTGTTGATAAATTACATTGAAACAACGTTAATTCAACCAGTGTTTGCCCAGTGGGAGGTTCCTATTGTAGATCTGGTGGGGAAATGATTCACTCAGGGAAGAGGCTGAGTCTGTCTGAAATGATTCACCCAGGGAAAGAGACTGAGACGGTCTGAAATGATTCACCCAGGGAAGAGGCTGAGACTGTCTGAAATGATTCACCCAGGGAAAGAGGCTGAGACTGTCTGAAATGATTCACCCAGGGAAGAGGCTGAGACTGTCTGAAATGATTCACCCAGGGGAAGAGACTGAGACTGTCTGAAATGATTCACCCAGGGGAAGAGACTGAGCCTGTAATACGTTATGAATATTTATTATGGACAATGTCTCTTTTTCAAAATGGTTCCAAATATTAAAAGTGATTGGCAAATGAAAATAACACAATGAACAAAGCAAATACAATAGAGACGTCCATGGCTTGTTGACTCTCCCACGGTAATGTAGTCCCCTGGTGCAGATTAGCAGCAGGGCTTGTTGACTCTCCCACGGTAATGTAGTCCCCTGGTGCAGATTAGCAGCAGGGCTTATTGACTCTCCCACGGTAATGTAGTCCCCTGGTGCAGATTAGCAGCAGGGCTTGTTGACTCTCCCACGGTAATGTAGTCCCCTGGTGCAGATTAGCAGCAGGGCTTATTGACTCTCCCACGGTAATGTAGTCCCCTGGTGCAGATTAGCAGCAGGGTTTATTGACTCTCCCACGGTAATGTAGTCCCCTGGTGCAGATTAGCAGCAGGGCTTGTTGACTCTCCCTCGGTAATGTAGTCCCCTGGTGCAGATTAGCAGCAGGGCTTGTTGACTCTCCCACGGTAATGTAGTCCCCTGGTGCAGATTAGCAGCAGGGCTTGTTGACTCTCCCTCGGTAATGTAGTCCCCTGGTGCAGATTAGCAGTAGTACACTTGATGAATGGGCTGTGGTATATTTTGTTATCTCTTTTCCGATGGCGCATATGAAGTTCGAACGTCATGGAAAAAGGATGAACGGACTTTGGTCCTGAAGAATGGAAAAAGAAGCAACATTGTGGGAAATAAAAGGTTCTGATAATATCCTACTGGATAAAGGTTCTGATAATATCCTACTGGATAAAGGTTCTGATAATATCCTACTGGATAAAGGTTCTGATAATATCCTACTGGATAAAGGTTCTGATAATATCCTACTGGATAAAGGTTCTGATAATATCCTACTGGATAAAGGTTCTGATAATATCCTACTGGATAAAGGTTCTGATAATATCCTACTGGATAAAGGTTCTGATAATATCCTACTGGATAAAGGTTCTGATAATATCCTATTGGATAAAGGTTCTGATAATATCCTACTGGATAAAGGTTCTGATAATATCCTACTGGATAAAGGTTCTGATAATATCCTATTGGATAAAGGTTCTGATAATATCCTACTGGATAAAGGTTCTGATAATATCCTACTGGATAAAGGTTCTGATAATATCCTATTGGATAAAGGTTCTGATAATATCCTATTGGATAAAGGTTCTGATAATATCCTACTGGATAAAGGTTCTGATAATATCCTACTGGATAAAGGTTCTGATAATATCCTATTGGATAAAGGTTCTGATAATATCCTACTGGATAAAGGTTCTGATAATATCCTATTGGATAAAGGTTCTGATAATATCCTACTGGATAAAGGTTCTGATAATATCCTACTGGATAAAGGTTCTGATAATATCCTACTGGATAAAGGTTCTGATAATATCCTATTGGATAAAGGTTCTGATAATATCCTACTGGATAAAGGTTCTGATAATATCCTACTGGATAAAGGTTCTGATAATATCCTATTGGATAAAGGTTCTGATAATATCCTACTGGATAAAGTTTCTGATAATATCCTATTGGATAAAGGTTCTGATAATATCCTACTGGATAAAGGTTCTGATAATATCCTATTGGATAAAGGTTCTGATAATATCCTATTGGATAAAGGTTCTGATAATATCCTACTGGATAAAGGTTCTGATAATATCCTATTGGATAAAGGTTCTGATAATATCCTACTGGATAAAGGTTCTGATAATATCCTATTGGATAAAGGTTCTGATAATATCCTATTGGATAAAGGTTCTGATAATATCCTATTGGATAAAGGTTCTGATAATATCCTACTGGATAAAGGTTCTGATAATATCCTATTGGATAAAGGTTCTGATAATATCCTATTGGATAAAGGTTCTGATAATATCCTACTGGATAAAGGTTCTGATAATATCCTACTGGATAAAGGTTCTGATAATATCCTATTGGATAAAGGTCCCTGATAATATCCTACTGGATAAAGGTTCTGATAATATCCTACTGGATAAAGGTTCTGATAATATCCTACTGGATAAAGGTTCTGATAATATCCTATTGGATAAAGGTTCTGATAATATCCTATTGGATAAAGGTTCTGATAATATCCTATTGGATAAAGGTTCTGATAATATCCTACTGGATAAAGGTTCTGATAATATCCTATTGGATAAAGGTTCTGATAATATCCTACTGGATAAAGGTTCTGATAATATCCTATAAGGAAGTTAGATATGCCCAAATATTTTGGGGGCATAGCTGGCAAATACCTCAAATCATGTTGTTATTTTTTTTTTTTTAAATACATGAAGAGAATTTTCGCATGTTTAGTAGAAGAGAATTGCCAAGGAGCAAAATGATGTAATTGTAGAGGAGATTATGAAGCACAATCCTTGGAGCTCCGGATTAGGGTGAACGAGAATGAGGATGCTAAAATCAGGGCAGTTGAGAGAGTCTCCTATGCGGCGGCTCCAGTAGACTCCAGTCTACTGGAGCCTACTGGAGCCTACTGGAGCCTACTGGAGTCTACTGGAGTCTACTGGAGATTACTGCCCAACCCAGGCTAGCCTTCACCAGCCCAACCCAGGCTAGCCCTCACCAGGCATAGCTACTTCATAATGTAGAGGCGGATTAAGACCCAACTTCATGTTGTTAAGTTAAAATTTTATACCAAAAAAAAATGAAACACCATTTAAAGCAACGAGGGTTCAGAACTTTAAAGCCAATAATCTCAGAATCCTATTTCTCCGGATAGAACCTTGTAGTTCTAAGTTCGCAAGTTATTTTTTGTGGAACTGTTACTGATAGTGTCCTTCCAGTTGTGTGATGCAACAAAAGTGATCTTGAACACTACAATGATGAAGTCAGTCAACAAGACTTACGTGACATATGACGAACAGACCGTTGAAGTCGGAAGTTTACATACACTTAGTTTGGAGTCATTAAAACTTGTTTCTTCAACCACTTCACAAATTTCTGGTTAACAAACTATAATTCACTGTATCACTGTATCACTGTATCACTGTATCACTGTATCACAATTCCAGTGGGTCAGAAGTTTACATACACTAAGTTGACTGTGCCTTTAAACAGCTTGGAAAAATCCAGAAAATGATGTAACGGCTTTAGAAGCTTCTGATAGGCAAATGGACATCATTTGAGTCAATTGGAGGTGTACCTGTGGATGTATTTCAAGGCCTACCTTCAAACTCAGCGCCTCTTTGCTTGACATCCTGGGGAAATCTAAAGAAATCAGCCAAGACCTCAGAAAAAACTTGTAGACCTCCACGAGTCTGGTTCATCCTTGGGAGCAATTTCCAAATGCCTGAAGGTACCACGTTCATCTGTACAAACAATAGTACGCAAGTATAAACACCATAGGACCACGCAGCCGTCATACCGCTCAGGAAGGAGACACGTTCTGTCTCCTAGAGATGAACGTACATTGGTGTGAAAAGTGCAAATCAATCCCAGAACAACAGCAAAGGACCTTGTGAAGATGCTGGAGGAAACAGGTACAAAAGTATCTATATCCACAGTAAAACGAGTCCTATATCGACATAACCGGAAAGGCCGCTCAGCAAGGAAGAAGCCACTGCTCCAAACCCGCCATAAAAAATCCAGACTACGGTTTGCAACTGCACATGGGGACAAATATCGTACTTTTTGGAGAAATGTCCTCTGTTTGGCCATAATGACCATCGTTATGTCTGGAGGAGAAAGGGGGAGGCTTGCAAGCTGAAGAACACCATCCCAACCATGAAGCATCATGTTGTGGGGGTGCTTTGCTGCAGGAGGGACTGGTGCACTTCACAAAATAGATGGCATCATGAGGTAGGAAAATTATGTGGATATATTGAAGTAACATCTCAAGACATTAGTCAGGAAGTTAAAGCTTGGTCGCAAATGGGTCTTCCAAACTATGAATACTGAGTGAGTGATGAAAGAAATGAAAGCTGAAATAAATCATTCTCTCTACTATTATTCTGACATTTCACATTCTTAAAATAAAATGGTGATTCTAACTGACCGAAAACAGGGAATTTTTACTAGGATTAAATGTCAGGAATTGGGAAAATATATACGTATATAATGTATATGTTTTCTGACACAATGTAACGAGCAACCAATCCAAAAGGGCTTATTTCAACCTTTGTGGTCACCTGCCATGGGGCCAATGTGGAGCCAATGAGCAAAGCTGCATCGGCCCAATATGGGTAGCCTACGTGGGGCATCAAAGTGGACATGTTTGGTGGGCCTTTTGCGATATATGACAATTTCACCAATTGAAATTGTATTTAGCTGTATTTAGTTGTATTTAGTGGATTGTTTATATTTAGCTGATTAGAACTACTTATAGTTAGTTACATGTGACTGGTTCTAGAGTTGAAGACCAGACCACACAGAGAGCGAGGAGAGAAAGAGAGAGAGAAAGAGAGGGGGAGAGAGGGGGAGAGAGAGAGAGAGAGGGGGGGAGATGGGGGGGGAGAGAAAGAGAGAGGGGGAGAGAGACGGGGAGATAGGGGAGAGAGAGATGGAGAGAGAGACTACTTGAACAGAGCAATACTCAATCATGAGGCATCAAAGCCAAAGGAACTGAGTAATATTAAGAAATGCTATAGATGGAAGGAAAGTAGTGTGGAAACCTACCAAAAAACTATTAGGCAACAACACATTCAATCCCTTTTAGACAACTTCCTGGACTAAAAGGTTTCACTGTAATAGTGAAGGTGTAAACTTGGCAGTAGAAAACCTAAACAGTATATTTGACCTCTCAGCTTCCCTATCAAATGTAAAAATGTAAAGCAGACAATCTAAGAAAATGAACAGCAATGACAAATGGTTTGTTGCAGAATGCAAAAACTTTAGAAAGAAATTGAGAAACCTGTCCAACCAAAAAAACATAGACACCCAGAAAACCTGAGTCTACGCCTTCACTATGGTGAATCACTAAAACAATACAGAAATACACTACGGAAAAAGAAGGAACAGCACGTCAGAAATCAGCTCAATGTAACTGCGAAATCCATAGAATCTAACCACTTCTGGGAACATTTGAAAACACTAAACAAACAACAACACAAAGAATTATCTATCCAGAATGTAGATTTATGGGTCAACCACTTCTCCAATCTTTTGGATCTATAACAAAGAACAAAGAACAAACATCTAAAACATATACATGATCAAATAAAAATCTTAGAATCAACTACTAAAGACTACCAGAACCCACTGGATTCTCCAATTACCTTGAATGAGCTGCAGGACAAAATACAAACCCTCCAACCCAAAAGGCCTGTGGTGTTGATGGTATCCTCAATGAAATGATAAAATATACAAACAACAAATTCCAATTGTCTATACTAAAACTCTTTATCATCATCCTCAGCTCTGGCATCTTCCCCAATATTTGGATCCAAGGACTGATCACCCCAATCCACAAAAGTGGAGACAAATTTGACCCCAATAACTACCGTGGGATATGCGTCAACAGCAACCTTGGGAAAATCCTCTGCATCATTAACATCAGACAGTGAAAACAATGTACTGAGCAAATGTCAATTTGGCTTTTTACCAAATTACTCTAAGACAGACCACGTATTCACCACGCACACTAATTGATAAACAAACAAACCAAAACAAAGGCAAAGTCTTCTCATTCTTTGTTGATTTAAAAAAAAGCTTTTCACTCAATTTGGCATGAGGGTCTGCAATACAAATTGATGGAAAGTGGTGTTGGGGGAAAAACATATGACATTATAAAATCCATGTACACAAACAAGTGTGCGGTTAAAATTGGGAAACAACACACACATTTCTTTCCACATGGCCGTGGGGGGTGAGACAAGGATGCAACTTAAGCCCCACCCTCTTCAAAATATATATCAACGAATTGGCGCGGGCACTAGAACAGTCCGCAGCACCAGGCCTCACCCTACTAGACTCTGAAGTCAAATGATCTGGTGCCGATTTTAACCGCACACTTGTTGTTTGTGTACAAGGATTTTATAATGTCATATGTTTTTCCCCAACACCACTTTCCATCAATTTGTATAGCAGACCCTCATGCCAAATTGAGTCAAAAACTTTTTTAGGAAATCAACAAAGAATGAGAAGATTTTACCTGTGTTTTGGTTTGTTTGTTTGTCCGTTAGGGTGTGCAGGGTGAATACGTGGTCTGTCGTACGATAATTTTGGTAAAAACCCAATTTGACATATGCTCAGTATATTGTTTCACTGAGGAAATGTACAAATTTGTCTCCACTTTTGTGGATTGGGGTGATCAAGATGCCAGAGCTAAGGATAATGTTAAAGAGTTTAGATAAAGAGTTGAAGTATAGCCAATTGGAATTTGTTGTCTGTATATTTTATCATTTCATTGAGGATACCATCAACACCACAGGCCTGTTTGGGTTGGAGGGTTTGTATTTTGTCCTGTAGTTCATTCTTTCTGTCTCTGTCTCTCTCCCTCTCTATCTGTCTCTCTCTCGCTCTTTCTCTCGCTCTCTCCTTCTTTTTCTCTCTCTCCCTCTCTTTCTGTCTCTATCCCTCTCTTTCTGTCTCTCTCCCTGTCTGTCTCTCTCCCTATCTTTCTGTCTCTGTCTCTGTCTCTGCCTCTCTCCCTCTCTTTCTGTCTCTCTCTTTTTCTTTCTGTCTCTCTCTCCATCTCTGTCTCCCTCTCTTTCTGTCTCTGTCTCTCTCTCTCTTTCTGTCTGTCTCTCTCTCTCTTTCTGTCTCTCTCTCTCTCCCTCTCTGTCTCTATCCCTCTCTTTCTGTCTCTATCCCTCTCTTTCTGTCTCTATCCCTCTCTTTCTGTCTCTCTCCCTCTTTTTCTGTCTCTCCCCCTCTCTTTCTGTCTGTCTTTCTTCCTCTCTTTCTGTCTCTCTCCCTCTCTTTCTGTCTCTGTCCTCCTTTCTGTCTTTCTCCCTCTCTTTCTGTCTCTATCCTCCTTTCTGTCTCTCTCCTCTCCTTCTGACTCTTTCCCCTCGCTCTCTCTCTCTTTCTCTCTCCTAAAAGGTTTCCTGATACATTCCTTAGTTTTGAGAGTGTCTCCAGGTTTATTTCCTGGCCTGCATGTCTGTGTGTCTATACTGTCTATGCCCCTATCCCCTCCACTGTACCCTGTCCCTCTGCAACCATAACAGGGGATTAAAGCCAGGATGGTAACAGGATGGCACGGCAACAATCGACCTCAGGTGACTGAACCATCATTACTGCTGCAGCTGGGAGGAACATCGTTACTGCTGCAGCTGGGAGGAACACCGCTACTGCTGCAGCTGGGAGGAACATCACTACTGCTGCAGCTGGGAGGAACATCGTTACTGCTGCAGCTGGGAGGAACACCACTACTGCTGCAGCTGGGAGGAACATCACTACTGCTGCAGCTGGGAGGAACATCGTTACTGCTGCAGCTGGGAGGAACATCGTTACTGCTGCAGCTGGGAGGAACACCACTACTGCTGCAGCTGGGAGGAACATCACTACTGCTGCAGCTGGGAGGAACACCACTACTGCTGCAGCTGGGAGGAACACCACTACTGCTGCAGCTGGGAGGAACACCACTACTGCTGCAGCTGGGAGGAACACCACTACTGCTGCAGCTGGGAGGAACACCATTACTGCTGCAGCTGGGAGGAACATCATTACTGCTGCAGCTGGGAGGAACATTGTTACTGCTGCAGCTGGGAGGAACACCACTACTGCTGCAGCTGGGAGGAACATCACTACTGCTGCAGCTGGGAGGAACACCACTACTGCTGCAGCTGGGAGGAACACCACTACTGCTGCAGCTGGGTGGTACACCACTACTGCTGCAGCTGGGAGGAACATCATTACTGCTGCAGCTGGGTGGAACATCACTACTGCTGCAGCTGGGTGGAACATCATTACTGCTGCAGCTGGGAGGAACATCACTACTGCTGCAGCTGGGAGGAACACCACTACTGCTGCAGCTGGGTGGAACATCATTACTGCTGCAGCTGGGAGGAACATCATCACTGAGTTGATAGATATAGACCTGTAATTTGTTTTGCTCAATCTGAATGGATGGTCCTGGCTCCCCAGCGGCCCACCCGTGCATATACGCCCCTGGTTTTACATAACAGTCTTATAGTCTGTGTCAATTCATTGTGTAAATTATATAAATGTTGTACGCAGCTTGTTTGGTTGGTTCACTTCAGACCTCAATCCTATCACTCAGAATTGTTTTGAAAAACTTGCCAGTTGCCAAAGCCCAGAATGCTGTGCTGTTACAGTAATGTACTGTTAAACCAAAAATTATTTGGAATTTACAGTATAATTTACTGTTTATGGCTAAAATAACCCAGGGTGCATTGCCATTTATGGCAATTTACTGTAAATAACTAATATGGTACTTTACAGTTTGTTTTATTGTATAATACTGTTTAAACATCCATCATGTTTTACAGTGTAGGTTAAAAGGAGAGACAGAGAGAGTTAAGGAAAGTGTGCGGTGGACTTGTAACAACACAACCCTCTCCAAGCTTTAACTCCACACGTACTCTGACCAGACAGGCTTCACTCAGCCAGTCAATCAGCCAGTCAGTCAGTTTAGCCCAGGCTTCAGCCTCCAGCCTCCAGCAGGTCCAAAGGGAAACCGATTGTTTGTTTAACTAGTGTTTTATGGAAAACCTAGTGACAGGATGTCCTTAAACAGCAGCAGTTAGTATTTATATAGTCCCCATTGGGAGTAAACACTACAACTAGCCCCCATACACCCCCCCCCCCCCCCCAACGACACCCTACCGCTGAGGAATGTCTGCCATTCACAAAGCTGGTCGGCCATCTTGGAATGCTTTCCTCTCACTTCCTGCTTCCATGGAGACGGAGGGAAGATCAGCGCTCTGAGAGGTTCTGAAGAGGCTGTAATCCTGTTTTCTCTCTTCTCTCTTCTCTCTCTCTCTCTCGTTCTCTCTCTCTAGCTCATTTTCTACGTCACTTCAAAGCCAGTTAGCCAAAACACCATTACTTTTAAACATGCATAAGCTTTAGATTCATAAGGGCAACATAAAGGAATGCTAAACGGTGACACGAAAGTACGAGCGAAAAAGATTTGTCGTGCTCCGATTGGCTTAACTTCATCAGAGGCGGAGTGAGGGACTCAGTTGTAGGCTACCGCTGTAAATGTAAAACAGAAATGTCAATGAGATCGTTTCTAGGGCACAGGTTGCAGGCAAAACAAACAGACAGAATCGACTTAACATACCACTGCATTGTGAGAGGGACGGAAATCATTCCTTAACATACCACTGCATTGTGAGAGGGACGGAAATCATTCCTTAACATACCACTGCATTGTGAGAGGGACGGAAATCATTCCTTAACATACCACTGCATTGTGAGAGGGACGGAAATCATTCCTTAACATACCACTGCATTGTGAGAGGGACGGAAATCATTCCAAAATGACAATGGGCATTCCTCCAACGTTCACAATGCTCACATTCATAGTAAACTCAAGTGTGATTTGTCGGCTGTCCTTCGCATTGCTTTATAACATCCCTACTGGATTGAATTCTGGCCTGTGTATAGTACGATATGTAGACTGTCTCTGAGTGTGTGTATAGTACGACATGTAGACTGTCTCTGAGTGTGTGTATAATGTGATATGTAGACTATCTCTGAGCGTGTGTATAATGTGATATGTAGACTGTCTCTGAGTGTACGCATGCAGTTGGAGTGTCTGTTCATATCAGTGGAGGCTCCTCAGAGGAGGAAGGGGCGGACCATCCTCCTCAGTGAATTTCATAAAAATAAAAATAGTGAATTAAAAATGTAGATTTTTTTTTTAGATAAAACTATACTAAATATATTCACGTCAACAAATAATTGATTAAAACCCACTGTTTTGTAATGAAGGTCTACAGTAGCCTCAACAGCACTCTGTAGGGTAGCACCATGGTGTTGCCAGATCATGAGAACGGTGAGGAATCAGCCCAGAACTACACGGTGTAACGGCCGTCGTAGGAAGTGGACCAAAATGCAGCGGGTACGTGAATGCTCATATTTATTTTATGACGAACATTACACAAAAACAACAAAATGAAAAAACGAACGACAGCTAGACAGTCTTGCAAGCTAAACATAACAATGCAAGAACAACCTCCCACAATTCCCACAACAAACACACCCCTATACATAGGACCTTCAATCAGAGGCAACGAGGAACAGCTGCCTCCAATTGAAGGCCCAATCCCAATTAACTAAACATAGAACTAAACACCCTAGATCTAACATAGAAATACACAACATAGAACCTAACCAAAAACCCCGGACTAATCTAAACAAACACCCCTCTACAAAACACATATACCAACAAACCCCGAACCACATAAAACAAACACCCCCTGCCACGTCCTGACCAAACTACAATAACAAATAACCCCTTTACTGGTCAGGACGTGACACACGGGAGGATCTTGTCAATGATCTCAAGGCAGCTGGGACCATAGTCACCAAGAAAACAATTGGTAACACACTACGCCGTGAAGGACTGAAATCCTGCAGCGCCCGCCAGGTCCCCCTGCTCAATAATACATATACATGCCCGTCTGAAGTTTGCCAATGAACATCTGAATGACTCAGAGGACAACTGGTCAAAGTGTTGTGGTCAGATGAGACCAAAATGGAGCTCTTTGACATCAACTCAACTCGCCGTGTTTGGAGGAGGAGGAATGCTGCCTATGACCCCAAGAACACCATCCCCACCGTCAAACTTGGAGGTGGAAACATTATGCTTTGGGTGTGTTTTTCTGCTAAGGGGACAGGACAACTTCACCGCATCAAAGGGACGATGGACGGGGCCATGTACCGTCAAATCTTGGGTGAGAACCTCCTTCCCTCAGCCAGGGCATTGAAAATGGGTCGTAGATGGGTATTCCAGCATGACAATGACCCAAAACACACGGCCAAGGCAACAAAGGAGTGGCTCAAGAAGAAGCACATTAAGGTCCTGGAGTGGCCTAGTCAGTCTCCAGACGTTAATCCCATAGAAAATCTGTGGAGGGAGCTGAAGGTTCGAGTTGCCAAATGTCAGCCTCGAAACCTTAATGACTTGGAGAAGATCGGCAAAGAGGAGTGGGACAAAATCCCTCCTCAGATGTGTGCAAACCTGATGGCCAACTACAAGAAACGTCTGACCTCTGTGATTGCCAACAAGGGTTTTGCCACCAAGTACTAAGTCATGTTTTGCAGAGGGGTCAAATACTTATTTCCCTCATTAAAATGCAAATCATTTTCTAACATTTTCGACATGGGTTTTTCTGGATTTTGTTGTTGTTATTCTGTCTCACTGTTCAAATAAACCTACCATTACAATTATAGACTCATCATTTCTTTGTAAGTGGGCAAACGTACAAAATCAGCAGGGGATCAAATACTTTTTTCCCCCCACTGTATGTATATATATATATATATATATATATACAGTATGTATGTGTGTGTATATATATACACACATACATATATATGTATATATATATGTATGTATGTATGTGTGTGTGTGTGTGTGTGTGTGTGTGTGTGTAATAAAGACAATTACAACAATACTGAATGAACACTTTTATTTTAACTTAATATAATACAGCAATAAAATCAATTTAGTCTCAAATAAATAATGAAACATGTTCAATTTGGTTTAAATAATGCAAAAACACAGTGTTGGAGAAGAAAGTAAAAATGCAATATGTGCCATGTAAGAAAGCTAATCTAACGTTTTAAGTTCCTTGCTCAGAACATGAGAACATATGAAAGCTGGTTGTTCCTTTTAACATGAGTCTTCAATATTCCCAGTTAAGAAGTTTTAGGTTGTAGTTATTATAGGAATTATGACGCGTCAACTATTTCTCTCTATACCATTTGTATTTCATATACCTTTGACTATTGCATGTTCTTATAGGAACTTTAGTATTGCCAGCCTAATCTCAGGAGATGATAGGCTTGAAGTCATAAACAGCGCTGTGAATCAAGCATTGCTAAGAGCTGCTGGCAAACGCAATAAAGTGCTGTTTGAATGAATGCTTTTGAGCCTGCTGCTGCCTATCACCGCTCAGTCACACTGCTCTATCAAATATCAAATCATAGACTTAATTATAATATAATAAACACAGAAATAAGAGCCTTTGGTCATTTATATGGTCAAATCCGGAAACTATCATTTTGAAAACAAAACGTTTATTCTTTCAGTGAAATACGGAACCGTTCCGTATTTTATCTAACGGGTGGCATCCCTAAGTCTAAATATTCCTGTTACATTGCACAACCGTCAATGTTATGTCATAATTATGTACAATTCTGGCAAATTAATTACGATCTTTGTTAGGAAGAAATGGTCTTCACACAGTTCGCAACGAGCCAGGCGGCCCAAACTGCTGCATATACCCTGACTCTGCTTGCACTGAACGCAAGAGAAGTGACAAATTCTCTAGTTAATATTGCCTGCTAACATGCCTGCATTTCTTTTAACTAAATATGCAGGTTTAAAAAAATATATACTTCTGTGCATTGCTTTTAAGAAAGACATGGATGTTTATGGTTAGGTATATTTGTGCAACGATTGTGCTTTTTCCGTGAATGCGCTTTTGTTAAATCATCACCCGTTTGGCGAAGTAGGCTGTGATTCGATGAGAAATTAACAGGCACCGCATGATTAAATGCAACGCAGGACAAGCAAGTTAAACTAGTAATATCATCAACCATGTGTAGTTGACCACCTGCATTTCTTGCTGTTTGGGGTTTTAGGCTGGGTTTCTGTACAGCACGTTGTGACATCAGCTGATGTAAGAAGGGCTTTATAAATACATTTGATTGAAATTTGATTGATAGTTAACTAGTGATTATGTTAAGATGGAATGTTTTTTATGAGATAAGTTTAATGCTAGCTAGCAACTTACCTTGACTCCTTGTAGCCACAGGTCCTTCTGAAGCTGGACTTGCGTTACAGGTGGTCAGCCTGCCACGCAGTCTCCTCTTGGATTGCTATGTAAATCGGCCATAATCGGCATCCAAAAAAGCAGATTACCGATTGTTATGAAAACTTGAAATTGGCCCTAATTAATCGGTCATGACGATTAATCGATCGACATCTAGTAGGTAACAATACATCCGCCATGCTGATCCTCAATACAGGGGCCCTTCAGGGGTGCGTGCTCAGTCCCCTCTGGTACTCCTTGTTCACTCATGACAGCATGGCCAGGCACGACTCCAACACCATCATTAAGTTTGCCGATGACACAACAGTGGTAGGCCTGATCACCGACAACGATGAGACAGTTTATAGGGAGGAGGTCAGAGACCTGGTCATGTGGTGCAGGACATCAACCTCCCTCAACGTGATCAAGACAAAGGAGATGAATGTGGACTACAGGAAAAGGAAAAGGAGGACCGAGCACGCCCCCATTCTCATCAACGGGGCTGCAGTGGAGCAGGTTGAGAGCTTCAAGTTCCTTGCTGTCCACGTCACCAACAAACTAACATGGTCCAACCACACCAAGACAGTTGTGAAGAGGGCACGACAAAACCTATTCCCCCTCAGGAGTCTGAAAAGATTTGGCATGGATCCTCAGATCCTCAAAAAGTTATACAGCTGCACCATCGAGAGCATCCTGACTGGTTGCATCACTGCCTGGTATGGCAACTGCTCGGCCTCCGACCGCAAGGCACTACAGATGGTAGTGCGTACGGCCCAGTACATCACTGGGGCCAAGCTTCCTGCCATCCAGGACCTCTATACCAGGTGGTGACAGAGGAAGGCCCGAAAAATTGCCAAAGACTCCAGCCACCCTAGTCATAGACTGTTCTGTCTGCTACCGCACGGCAAGCGGTACCGGAGCACCAAGTCTAGGTCCAAGAGGCTCCTGAACACCTAATCAAATGGCTTTCCAGACTGCATTGCCACCCCCCCCCCCCCTGTAATCATCTATGCATAGTCACTTTAATAACTCTCCCTACATTTACATATTACCTCAACTAACCGGTGCCCACACACATTGACTCTGTACCGGTACCCCCTGTATATAGCCTCCACATTGACTCTGTACCGGTACCCCCTGTATATAGCCTCCACATTGACTCTGTACCGGTACCCCCTGTATATAGCCTCCACATTGACTCTGTACCGGTGCCCCCTGTATATAGCCTCCACATTGACTCTGTACCGGTACCCCCTGTATATAGCCTCCACATTGACTCTGTACCGGTACCCCCTGTATATAGCCTCCACATTGACTCTGTACCGGTACCCCCCTGTATATAGCCTCCACATTGACTCTGTACCGTAACACCCTGTATATAGCCTCCACATTGACTCTGTACCGGTACCCCCCTGTATATAGCCTCCACATTGACTCTGTACCGGTACCCCCTGTATATAGCCTCCACATTGACTCTGTACCGGTACCCCCTGTATATAGCCTCCACATTGACTCTGTACCGTAACACCCTGTATATAGCCTCCACATTGACTCTGTACCGGTACCCCCTGTATATAGCCTCCACATTGACTCTGTACCGGTACCCCCCTGTATATAGCCTCCACATTGACTCTGTACCGGTACCCCCCTGTATATAGCCTCCACATTGACTCTGTACCGGTGCCCCCTGTATATAGCCTCCACATTGACTCTGTACCGGTACCCCCTGTATATAGCCTCCACATTAACTGTACCGGTACCCCCCTGTATATAGTCTCCACATTGACTCTGTACCGGTACCCCTGTATATAGTCTCCACATTGACTCTGTACCGTAACACCCTGTATATAGCCTCCACATTGACTCTGTACCGGTACCCCCTGTATATAGCCTCCACATTGACTCTGTACCGGTACCCCCTGTATATAGCCTCCACATTGACTCTGTACCGTAACACCCTGTATATAGCCTCCACATTGACTCTGTACCGGTACCCCCTGTATATAGCCTCCACATTGACTCTGTACCGGTACCCCCTGTATATAGCCTCCACATTGACTCTGTACCGGTACCCCCTGTATATAGCCTCCACATTGACTCTGTACCGGTACCCCCTGTATATAGCCTCCACATTGACTCTGTACCGGTACCCCCTGTATATAGCCTCCACATTGACTCTGTACCGGTACCCCCTGTATATAGCCTCGCTATTGCTGTTTTACTGCTGCTCTTTAAATTACTTGTTACTTTTATTTATTATTTTTATCCGTAGTTTCTGTTGGTTAGGGTCTCGTAAGTGTCACGGCTTCCCCCGAAGTCGGCTCCTCTCCTTGTTCGTTCGGCGTTCGGCGTCACCGGCTTTCTAGCCATCGCCGCTCTATTTCTCATATGTCCATTTGTTTTGTCTTGTTCCAATACACACCTGGTTTTCATTCCCTAATCACACTGCATGTATTTAGTCCTCTGTTTCCCCTCCATTGTCTTTGTGTGTAATTGTTTATTGTTCTGAGGATATTGCCAGGCGCTATACTTTTGCTATGTTCCGTGTTTTTTTGGAACGTTATTGTTTTTTTGTGCTGTCGTTTTTGGAACGGAATTAAAGTGCGCTTGTTTACTACACTCTGATCTCCTGCACCTGACTTCGCCTCCCGTACACACCCCTAACAGTAAGTAAGCATTTCACTGTAAGATCTACACCTGTTGTATTCGGTGCATGTGATTAATACAATTTGATTTGATTTGAATTGGCTCTGCCCACTTCCTTGCTTGTTTTTTCATGATTAATTTTCTCCCATTGGAAACTACTGGCTCTGGTCTAGCTTGATACAACCTACTGTAACAAGATGACAAATAAAACATTTAATTCACTCTCCATAATCCCATACTGCCAATAGCCAAATGTTTAGCTAGCTAGCTAATGTTAGCATATTCACCAGCTAGCACAACATAGCTAGCTAGCTAATGTTAGCATATTCACCAGCTAGCACAACACGGCTAGCTAGCTAATGTTAGCATATTCACCAGCTAGCACAACATAGCTAGCTAGCTAATGTTAGCATATTCACCAGCTAGCACAACATAGTTAGCTAGCTAATGTTAGCATATTCACCAGCTAGCACAACATAGCTAGCTAGCTAATGTTAGCATATTCACCAGCTAGCACAACATAGCTAGCTAGCTAATGTTAGCATATTCACCAGCTAGCACAACATAGCTAGCTAGCTAATAACGCTGCACTATCTCAACAGCTAACACAGGCAGCTTTTTCATTGAATCTAATCCATTGTGATTTAATTATAATGTCAATACTAGCTACAGTGGTTAGCTAGCTTGGAGGAAGTATTTAGTGTTGTGTGCATTGCATTGCGTCTGTGCACTTTAGCTAGCTATCGTTCCCATATCCTACATTGCATATGAAGTGTGACTCGCTCATAACATTTAACCATGGATGAAAGGAGAAAATGCCCTTTATTTTCCCATTTTGTTGTCACTCCCGTGCTCTCTAATTGGCTCAAAGTCAAGTTGTTGGCCACTGAAGAGCATTGTGATTCTACAAGTAGAATCGGTTGGTTCGTAGCTATTGGGTACCGCTATGCAGCCGGTACCGCTTTCGTTCTAGCAGGAGAAGGAACCGCCTCCCACTGTGAAAAGTCGGTAGTCTGTAGTCACATTCTCGGTGTGTTTCTTGTTTAAGTAACACAGACACACTGAGAGACTCTTGGACATCCGGAGTAGAGATTAGCCTTCGTGTCTACCACACAAAGTAAAATTGGCTATATTGTAAAAATTCATAAAAACAAACAAATTGCTTTAATGTCTTAATTTAAGGTTAGGGTTAGGCATTAGGATTAGCAGTGTGGTTAAGGTTACACTCTCAACAAAAAAGGGATTCCAAAAGGGTTCCTTGTCTGTCCCCATAGGAAAACCCTTTTTGGTTCCTGGTAGAACCCTTTTTAGTTCTAGGTAGAACCCTTTTGCGTTCCATGAAGAACCCTCTGTGGAAAGGGGGTTCTACATGGAACCTAAAATAGTTCCACCTGGAACCAAAAAGGATTATTCAAAGGGTTCTCATATGGGGACAGCAATCTATATAGCACATTATTATCTAAGAGTGTAGGGTTAAGGTTAGGTTTAGGATTAGGGTTAAGGTTAAGGTTAGGGTTAGGGTTAAGGTTAAGGTTAAGGTAAGGTTTAAAATCAGATTTTATGACTTTGTAGCTGTGCCAGCGGGGTGATCATGCCATAGAGATGCCTTTGTAGCTGTGCCAGCGGGGTGATCATGCCATAGAGATGCCTTTGTAGCTGTGCCAGCGGGGTGATCATGCCATAGAGATGCCTTTGTAGCTGTGCCAGCGGGGTGATCATGCCATAGAGATGCCTTTGTAGCTGTGCCAGCGGGGTGATCATGCCATAGAGATGCCTCCAGAACAACATTCAGAGTGAAACATGGTAACCTGCTGACCAGACCTGGACGGTTAATCAAAACCACTCCACTGGGATCTATGTCTCACTGGGTACTCCCCAAATGACACCCTTAATTCCCTATGTAGTGCACTACTTTTGACCAGAGTACTATATACCCTGGTCAAAAGTAGTGCTCAATGAATGGAATATAATGCCATTTGAGAGGCAACCCATGTCTCCATGTCAGGGTGTTTTGGTTATTGTTAGCGATAGCGTACTGGGGATGGTCATGTGATTGGGATGTGTTTAACATCTGACTAGATCATGTCAGGGTGGGAGGGGCAGGTGGTGGGGGGCGGGGCAGGTGGAGGGTTTAAAAGCCCTTGATGTTTGACATTCCTCCCCCCTCCCCCCCTCCCCCTCTACAGGCCTGTTTGAAGGCAAATAAATAGTTTTCTTCTTCTCTGTGTTGTGAAACCACTTACAGTGGAGAGAACAAGTATTTGATACACTGCCGATTTTGCAGGTTTTCCTACTTACAAAGCATGTAGAGGTCTGTAATTTTTATCATAGGTACACTTCAACTGTGAGAGACGGAATCTAAAACAAAAATCCAGAAAATCACATTGTATGATTTTTAAGTAATTCATTTGCATTTTATTGCATGACATAAGTATTTGATCACCTACCAACCAGTAAGAATTCCGTCTCTCACAGACCTGTTAGTTTTTCTTTAAGAAGCCCTCCTGTTCTCCACTCATTACCTGTATTAACTGCACCTGCTTGAACTCGTTACCTGTATAAAAGACACCTGTCCACACACTCAATCAAACAGACTCCGACCTCTCCACAATGGCCAAGACCAGAGAGCTGTGTAAGGACATCAGGGATAAAATTGTAGACCTGCACAAGGCTGGGATGGGCTACAGGACAGTAGGCAAACAGCTTGGTGAGAAGGCAACAACTGTCGGCGTAATTATTAGAACATGGAAGAAGATCAAGATGACGGTCAATCACCCTCGGTCTGGGGCTCCATGCAAGATCTCACCTCGTGGGGCATCAGTGATCCTGAGGAAGGTGAGGGATCAGCCCAGAACTACACGGCAGGACCTGGTCAATGACCTGAAGAGAGCTGGGACCACAGTCTCAAAGAAAACCATTAGTAACACACTACGCCGTCATGGATTAAAATCCTGCAGCGCACGCAAGGTCCCCCTGCTCAAGCCAGCGCATGTCCAGGCCCGTCTGAAGTTTGCCAATGACCATCTGGATGATCCAGAGGAGGAATGGGAGAAGGTCATGTGGTCTGATGAGACAAAAATAGAGCTTTTTGGTCTAATCTCCACTCGCCGTGTTTGGAGGAAGAAGAAGGATGAGTACAACCCCAAGAACACCATCCCAACCGTGAAGCATGGAGGTGGAAACATCATTCTTTGGGGATGCTTTTCTGCAAAGGGGACACCGTATTGAGGGGAGGATGGATGGGGCCATGTATCGCGAGATCCTGGCCAACAACCTCCTTCCCTCAGTAAGAGCATTGAAGATGGGTCATGGCTGGGTCTTCCAGCATGACAACGACCCGAAACACACAGCCAGGGCAACTAAGGAGTGGCTCCGTAAGAAGCATCTCAAGGTCCTGGAGTGGCCTAGCCTGTCTCCAGACCTGAACCCAATAGAAAATCTTTGGAGGGAGCTGAAAGTTCCCAAACCTGAAGGATGTGGAGAAGGTCTGTATGGAGGAGTGGGCCAAAATACCTGCTGCAGTGTGTGCAAACCTGGTCAAGAACTACAGAAAACGTATGATCTCTGTAATTGCAAACAAAGGTTTCTGTACCAAATATTAAGTTCTGCTTTTCTGATGTATCAAATACTTATGTCATGCAATAAAATGCAAATTAATTACTTAAAAATCATACATTGTGATTTTCTGGATTTTTGTTTTAGATTCCGTCTCTCACAGTTGAAGTGTACCTATGATAAAAAATTACAGACCTCTACATGCTTTGTAAGTAGGAAAACCTGCAAAATAGGCAGTGTATCAAATACTTGTTCTCCCCACTGTACATCCATATATTTATACCTCCATATACTGATTTCTGAGGCTGGCAACTCTAATGAACCTATCCTCGGCAGCAGAGGAAACTCTGGGTCTTCCTTTCCTGTGGCGGTCCTCATGAGAGCCAGTTTCATCATAGCGCTAGATGGTTTTTTGCGACTACACTTGAAGAAACTTTCAAAGTTCTTGACATTTTCCGGATTGACTGACCTTCATGTCTTAAAGTAATGATGGACTGTTGTATCTCTTTGCTTATTTGAGCTGTTCTTGTCATAATATGGACTTGGTATTTTACCAAATAGAGCAATTTTCTATACACCGCACCTTCCTTGTCACAACACAAATGATTGGCTCAAACGCATTAGGAAGGAAAGAAATTACATAAATTAACTTTTAATTTAAATGCATTCCAGGTGACTACCTCATGAAGCTGGTTGAGAGAATGCCAAGAGTGTGCAAAGCTGTCATCAACTTAAAGGATGGCTACTTTAAAGAATCTCAAATATAAAATATATTTTGATTTGTTAAACACTTTTTTTTGGTTACTACACAATTCCATGTGTTATTTCATAGTTTTGATGTCTTCACTATTATTCTACAAAAACAGTAAAAATAAAGAAAAACCCTTGAATGAGTAGTGGTGTCCAGAAGTTTGACTGGTACTTTATATGGGAGGGGGGGGGGGGGGGTGAGACGTGTGAATAAGTGAGATGTAACAGACTGATGAAATTCCCAGAGAGACCCCGATGTGATGCACAAACCAGATGGGGAGAACTGCTTTACACACACACACACACACACACACACACACACACACACACACACACACACACACACACACACACACACACACACACACACACACACACACACACACACACACACACACACACACACACACACACACACAGGTGCCGACGAACACACAAACACGCACACACTGTCTGAGCCAGAGATATATACGATCCTCCTTAGAGACATGTTCTGTCTGTTTCTTTTCTCCAGTCACTATTCCATTCACTATTCTAGTCACTATTCCAGTCACTATTCTAGTCACTATTCTAGTCACTATTCCATTCACTATTCCATTCACTATTCTAGTCACTATTCCAGTCACTATTCCATTCACTATTCCAGTCACTATTCTAGTCACTATTCCAGTCACTATTCCATTCACTATTACATTCACTATTCCATTTACTATTCCATTCACTATTCTAGTCACTATTCCATTCACTATTCCAGTCACTATTATTAAAGAAATGTGCTCGGCATGGCTGACCATCATAATAGTGAACGTATCTGATATTTTCTGTGAATGTTTCCACAAAGAAACACTTTATCATACGTGTTTCTTCTCCATCTGTTTCTTACTGTTTAGCTTTACAATATTAACATGGAGCCAGCAGGACTCTCTGTCCTCTACTCTCTCAGATCTCACCTTTCTCTGCTCTCTGGTGTAATCATCTCTACCTGGTTTGATTTACCAGCCTGCTGACCCTGGCCCACAATCTCCTGGCCTTTCCAGAGGGAAGGGGGGATGGCACTCCTGTTATCTCAAAGTACCTTTTAATAGTAGTGGGAGGAATGAAGGAGGGATGGAGGGATGGAGGGAGGAATGTTGGAGGGATGGAGGGATGGAGGGAGGGAGGAATGGAGGAATGGAGGGATGGAGGATTGGAGGGAGGAATGTTGGAGGGAGGAATGGAGGAATGGAGGGATGGA
This sequence comes from Salmo trutta, assembly GCF_901001165.1. NCBI lineage: Eukaryota > Metazoa > Chordata > Actinopteri > Salmoniformes > Salmonidae > Salmo > Salmo trutta. The sequence continues at coordinate 33,903 of NW_021822224.1, forward strand.
GGGATGGAGGGAGGAATGTTGGAGGGATGGAGGGAGGAATGTAGGGATGGGAGGAATGGAGGAATGGAGGGATGGAGGGATGGAGGGAGGAATGTTGGAGGGATGGAGGGATGGAGGGGAGGGAGGAATGGAGGAATGGAGGGATGGAGGAATGGAGGGAGGAATGTTGGAGGGAGGAATGGAGGAAATGCAGGGATGGAGGGATGGAGG
>NW_021822225.1:0-34347 GCF_901001165.1 Salmo trutta
AAATACAGAAATAAACAGTTTTCAAAAACAAGGTCATTCTGTTAAGTACCATTTGCTGTACTGTTTAAACTCGATGGAAAGGAACACTGTTGACACTTTTCAGCAAGTTGCAATCATGAAATACAGAAATAAACAGTTTTTCAAAAACAAGGTCAAAGTCATGTTTGAGTCACTCTGTAAGTACCATTTTGCTGTACTGTTTAATTTCGATGAAAGGAACATTGTTGACACTTTTCAGCAAGTTGCAGTCATGAAATACAGAAAAAAATAGTTTTTCCCAAACAAGACCTAAATCATGTTTGATGCACTCTGTAAGTACCATTTTTGCTGTACTGCTTAATCAGGATGATAGGAACACTGTGGACACTTTTCAGCAAGTTGCCATCATGAAATACAGAAATAAACAGTTTTTCAAAAACAAGGTCAAAGTCATGTTTGAGTCACTCTGTAAGTACTATTTTGCTGTACTGTTTAATCTCGATGAAAGGAACATTGTTGACACTTTTCAGCAAGTTGCAGTCATGAAATACAGAAAAAAATAGTTTTTCCCAAACAAGACCTAAATCATGTTTGATGCACTCTGTAAGTACAATTTTTGCTGTACTGCTTAATCAGGATGATAGGAACACTGTGGACACTTTTCAGCAAGTTGCCATCATGAAATACAGAAATAAACAGTTTTTCAAAAACAAGGTCAAAGTCATGTTTGAGTCACTCTGTAAGTACTATTTTGCTGTACTGTTTAATCAGGATGATAGGAACACTGTTGACACTTTTCAGCAAGTTGCAATCATGTAATACAGAAATAAACAGTTTTTCAAAAACAAGGTCACTCTGTTAAGTACCATTTTGCTGTAATGTTTAATCTCGATGAAAGGAATACAGAAATAAACCGTTTTTCAAAAACAAGGTCACTCTGTTAAGTACCATTTTGCTGTACTGTTTAAACTCGATGAAAGAAACACTGTTGACACTTTTCAGCAAGTTGCAATTATGAAATACAGAAATAAACCGTTTTTCACAAACAAGGTCTAAGTCATGTTTGATGCACTCTGTAAGTACCATTTTGCTGTACTGTTTAATCTCGATGAAAGGAACATTGTTGACACTTTTCAGCAAGTTGCAATCATGAAATACAGAAATAAATAGTTTTTTCCCAAAAAAGACCTAAATCATGTTTGATGCACTTTGAAAGTACCATTTTTGCTGTACTGCTTAATCAGGATGATAGGAACACTGTGGACACTTTTCAGCAAGTTGCAATCATGAAATACAGAAATAAACAGTTTTTCAAAAACAAGGTCATTCTGTTAAGTACCATTTTGCTGTACTGTTTAAACTCGATGAAAGGAATACAGAAATAAACAGTTTTTCCCAAACAAGATCTAAGTCATGTTTGATGCACTCTGTAAGTACCATTTTTGCTGTACTGCTTAATCAGGATGATAGGAACACTGTGGACACTTTTCAGCAAGATGCAATCATGAAATACAGAAATAAACAGTTTTTCAAAAACAAGGTCAAAGTCATGTTTGAGTCACTCTGTAAGTACCATTTTGCTGTACTGTTTAATCTCGATGAAAGGAACATTGTTGACACTTTTCAGCAAGTTGCAATCATGAAATACAGAAATAAATAGTTTTTCCCAAACAAGACCTAAATCATGTTTGATGCACTCTGTAAGTACCATTTTTGCTGTACTGCTTAATCAGGATGATAGGAACACTGTGGACACTTTTCAGCAAGTTGCAATCATGAAATACAGAAATAACAGTTTTTCAAAAACAAGGTCACTCTGTTAATTACCATTTTGCTGTACTGTTTAAACTCGATGAAAGGAACACTGTTGACACTTTTCAGCAAGTTGCAATCATGAAATACAGAAATAAATAGTTTTTCCCAAACAAGATCTAAGTCATGTTTGATGCACTCTGTAAGTACCATTTTTGCTGTACTGCTTAATCAGGATGATAGGAACACTGTGGACACTTTTCAGCAAGTTGCAATCATGAAATACAGAAATAAACAGTTTTTCAAAAACAAGGTCAAAGTCATGTTTGATTCACTCTGTAAGTACCATTTTGCTGTACTGTTTAATCTCGATGAAAGGAACATTGTTGACACTTTTCAGCAAGTTGCAATCATGAAATACAGAAATAAATAGTTTTTCCCAAAAAAGACCTAAATCATGTTTGATGCACTTTGAAAGTACCATTTTTGCTGTACTGCTTAATCAGGATGATAGGAACACTGTGGACACTTTTCAGCAAGTTACAATCATGAAATACAGAAATAAACAGTTTTTCAAAAACAAGGTCATTCTGTTAAGTACCATTTTGCTGTACTGTTTAAACTCGATGGAAAGGAACACTGTTGACACTTTTCAGCAAGTTGCAATCATGAAATACAGAAATAAACAGTTTTTCAAAAACAAGGTCAAAGTCATGTTTGAGTCACTCTGTAAGTACCATTTTTGCTGTACTGTTTAATTTCGATGAAAGGAACACTGTTGACACTTTTCAGCAAGTTGCAATCATGAAATACAGAAATAAATAGTTTTCCCAAACAAGACCTAAATCATGTTTGATGCACTCTGTAAGTACCATTTTGCTGTACTGCTTAATCAGGATGATAGGAACACTGTGGACACTTTTCAGCAAGTTGCAATCATGAAATACAGAAATAAACAGTTTTTCAAAAACAAGGTCACTCTGTTAAGTACCATTTTGCTGTACTGTTTAATCTCGATAAAAAGGAACATTGTTGACACTTTTCAGCAAGTTGCAATCATGAAATACAGAAATAAATAGTTTTTCCCAAACAAGACCTAAATCATGTTTGATGCACTCTGTAAGTACCATTTTTGCTGTACTGCTTAATCAGGATGATAGGAACACTGTGGACACTTTTCAGCAAGTTGCAATCATGAAATACAGAAATAACAGTTTTTCAAAAACAAGGTCAAAGTCATGTTTGAGTCACTCTGTAAGTACCATTTTGCTGTACTGTTTAATCTCGATGAAAGGAACATTGTTGACACTTTTCAGCAAGTTGCAATCATGAAATACAGAAATAAATAGTTTTTCCCAAACAAGACCTAAATCATGTTTGATGCACTCTGTAAGTACCATTTTTGCTGTACTGCTTAATCAGGATGATAGGAACACTGTGGACACTTTTCAGCAAGTTGCAATCATGAAATACAGAAATAAACAGTTTTTCAAAAACAAGGTCACTCTGTTAATTACCATTTTGCTGTACTGTTTAAACTCGATGAAAGGAACACTGTTGACACTTTTCAGCAAGTTGCAATCATGAAATACAGAAATAAATAGTTTTTCCCAAACAAGACCTAAATCATGTTTGATGCACTCTGTAAGTACCATTTTTGCTGTACTGCTTAATCAGGATGATAGGAACACTGTGGACACTTTTCAGCAAGTTGCAATCATGAAATACAGAAATAAACAGTTTTTCAAAAACAAGGTCAAAGTCATGTTTGAGTCACTCTGTAAGTACCATTTTGCTGTACTGTTTAATCTCGATGAAAGGAACATTGTTGACACTTTTCAGCAAGTTGCAATCATGAAATACAGAAATAAAATAGTTTTTCCCAAACAAGACCTAAATCATGTTTGATGCACTCTGTAAGTACCATTTTTGCTGTACTGCTTAATCAGGATGATAGGAACACTGTGGACACTTTTCAGCAAGTTGCAATCTTGAAATACAGAAATAAACAGTTTTTCAAAAACAAGGTCACTCTGTTAAGTTACCATTTTGCTGTACTGTTTAACTCGATGAAAGGAACACTGTTGACACTTTTCAGCAAGTTGCAATCATGAAATACAGAAATAAACAGTTTTTCAAAAACAAGGTCAAAGTCATGTTTGATTCACTCTGTAAGTACCATTTTGCTGTACTGTTTAATCTCGATGAAAGGAACATTGTTGACACTTTTCAGCAAGTTGCAATCATGAAATACAGAAATAAATAGTTTTTCCCAAAACAAGACCTAAATCATGTTTGATGCACTCTGTAAGTACCATTTTTGCTGTACTGCTTAATCAGGATGATAGGAACACTGTGGACACTTTTCAGCAAGTTACAATCATGAAATACAGAAATAAACAGTTTTTCAAAAACAAGGTCATTCTGTTAAGTACCATTTTGCTGTACTGTTTAAACTCGATGGAAAGGAACACTGTTGACACTTTTCAGCAAGTTGCAATCATGAAATACAGAAATAAACAGTTTTTCAAAAACAAGGTCAAAGTCATGTTTGAGTCACTCTGTAAGTACCATTTTGCTGTCCTGTTTAATTTCGATGAAAGGAACATTGTTGACACTTTTCAGCAAGTTGCAGTCATGAAATACAGAAAAAAATAGTTTTTCCCAAACAAGACCTAAATCATGTTTGATGCACTCTGTAAGTACCATTTTGCTGTACTGCTTAATCAGGATGATAGGAACACTGTGGACACTTTTCAGCAAGTTGCAATCATGAAATACAGAAATAAACAGTTTTTCAAAAACAAGGTCAAAGTCATGTTTGATTCACTCTGTAAGTAACATTTTGCTGTACTGTTTAATCTCGATGAAAGGAACATTGTTGACACTTTTCAGCAAGTTGCAATCATGAAATACAGAAATAAATAGTTTTTCCCAAAAAAGACCTAAATCATGTTTGATGCACTTTGAAAGTACCATTTTTGCTGTACTGCTTAATCAGGATGATAGGAACACTGTGGACACTTTTCAGCAAGTTGCAATCATGAAATACAGAAATAAACAGTTTTTCAAAAACAAGGTCATTCTGTTAAGTACCATTTTGCTGTACTGTTTAAACTCGATGGAAAGGAACACTGTTGACACTTTTCAGCAAGTTGCAATCATGAAATACAGAAATAAACAGTTTTTCAAAAACAAGGTCAAAGTCATGTTTGAGTCACTCTGTAAGTACCATTTCGCTGTACTGTTTAATTTCGATGAAAGGAACATTGTTGACACTTTTCAGCAAGTTGCAGTCATGAAATACAGAAAAAAATAGTTTTTCCCAAACAAGACCTAAATCATGTTTGATGCACTCTGTAAGTACCATTTTTGCTGTACTGCTTAATCAGGATGATAGGAACACTGTGGACACTTTTCAGCAAGTTGCCATCATGAAATACAGAAATAAACAGTTTTTCAAAAACAAGGTCAAAGTCATGTTTGAGTCACTCTGTAAGTACTATTTTGCTGTACTGTTTAATCTCGATGAAAGGAACATTGTTGACACTTTTCAGCAAGTTGCAGTCATGAAATACAGAAAAAAATAGTTTTTCCCAAACAAGACCTAAATCATGTTTGATGCACTCTGTAAGTACAATTTTTGCTGTACTGCTTAATCAGGATGATAGGAACACTGTGGACACTTTTCAGCAAGTTGCCATCATGAAATACAGAAATAAACAGTTTTTCAAAAACAAGGTCTAAGTCATGTTTGAGTCACTCTGTAAGTACTATTTTGCTGTACTGTTTAATCAGGATGATAGGAACACTGTTGACACTTTTCAGCAAGTTGCAATCATGTAATACAGAAATAAACAGTTTTTCAAAAACAAGGTCACTCTGTTAAGTACCATTTTGCTGTAATGTTTAATCTCGATGAAAGGAATACAGAAATAAACCGTTTTTCAAAAACAAGGTCACTCTGTTAAGTACCATTTTGCTGTACTGTTTAAACTCGATGAAAGAAACACTGTTGACACTTTTCAGCAAGTTGCAATTATGAAATACAGAAATAAACCGTTTTTCACAAACAAGGTCTAAGTCATTTTTGATGCACTCTGTAAGTACCATTTTGCTGTACTGTTTAATCTCGATGAAAGGAACATTGTTGACACTTTTCAGCAAGTTGCAATCATGAAATACAGAAATAAATAGTTTTTCCCAAAAAAGACCTAAATCATGTTTGATGCACTTTGAAAGTACCATTTTTGCTGTACTGCTTAATCAGGATGATAGGAACACTGTGGACACTTTTCAGCAAGTTGCAATCATGAAATACAGAAATAAACAGTTTTTCAAAAACAAGGTCATTCTGTTAAGTACCATTTTGCTGTACTGTTTAAACTCGATGAAAGGAATACAGAAATAAACAGTTTTTCCCAAACAAGATCTAAGTCATGTTTGATGCACTCTGTAAGTACCATTTTTGCTGTACTGCTTAATCAGGATGATAGGAACACTGTGGACACTTTTCAGCAAGATGCAATCATGAAATACAGAAATAAACAGTTTTTCAAAAACAAGGTCAAAGTCATGTTTGAGTCACTCTGTAAGTACCATTTTGCTGTACTGTTTAATCTCGATGAAAGGAACATTGTTGACACTTTTCAGCAAGTTGCAATCATGAAATACAGAATTAAATAGTTTTTCCCAAACAAGACCTAAATCATGTTTGATGCACTCTGTAAGTACCATTTTTGCTGTACTGCTTAATCAGGATGATAGGAACACTGTGGACACTTTTCAGCAAGTTCCAATCTTGAAATACAGAAATAAAGTTTTTCAAAAACAAGGTCACTCTGTTAATTACCATTTTGCTGTACTGTTTAAACTCGATGAAAGGAACACTGTTGACACTTTTCAGCAAGTTGCAATCATGAAATACAGAAATAAACAGTTTTTCAAAAACAAGGTCAAAGTCATGTTTGATTCACTCTGTAAGTACCATTTTGCTGTACTGTTTAATCTCGATGAAAGGAACATTGTTGACACTTTTCAGCAAGTTGCAATCATGAAATACAGAAATAAATAGTTTTTCCCAAAAAAGACCTAAATCATGTTTGATGCACTCTGTAAGTACCATTTTTGCTGTACTGCTTAATCAGGATGATAGGAACACTGTGGACACTTTTCAGCAAGTTGCAATCATGAAATACAGAAATAAACAGTTTTTCAAAAACAAGGTCATTCTGTTAAGTACCATTTTGCTGTACTGTTTAAACTCGATGGAAAGGAACACTGTTGACACTTTTCAGCAAGTTGCAATCATGAAATACAGAAATAAACAGTTTTTCAAAAACAAGGTCAAAGTCATGTTTGAGTCACTCTGTAAGTACCATTTTGCTGTACTGTTTAATTTCGATGAAAGGAACATTGTTGACACTTTTCAGCAAGTTGCAGTCATGAAATACAGAAAAAAATAGTTTTTCCCAAACAAGACCTAAATCATGTTTGATGCACTCTGTAAGTACCATTTTTGCTGTACTGCTTAATCAGGATGATAGGAACACTGTGGACACTTTTCAGCAAGTTGCAATCATGAAATACAGAAATAAACAGTTTTTCAAAAACAAGGTCAAAGTCATGTTTGAGTCACTCTGTAAGTACTATTTTGCTGTACTGTTTAATCAGGATGATAGGAACACTGTTGACACTTTTCAGCAAGTTGCCATCATGAAATACAGAAATAAACAGTTTTTCAAAAACAAGGTCAAAGTCATGTTTGAGTCACTCTGTAAGTACCTATTTTGCTGTACTGTTTAATCAGGATGATAGGAACACTGTTGACACTTTTCAGCAAGTTGCCATCATGAAATACAGAAATAAACAGTTTTTCAAAAACAAGGTCAAAGTCATGTTTGAGTCACTCTGTAAGTACTATTTTGCTGTACTGTTTAATCAGGATGATAGGAACACTGTTGACACTTTTCAGCAAGTTGCAATCATGTAATACAGAAATAAACAGTTTTTCAAAAACAAGGTCACTCTGTTAAGTACCATTTTGCTGTAATGTTTAATCTCGATGAAAGGAATACAGAAATAAACCGTTTTTCAAAAACAAGGTCACTCTGTTAAGTACCATTTTGCTGTACTGTTTAAACTCGATGAAAGAAACACTGTTGACACTTTTCAGCAAGTTGCAATTATGAAATACAGAAATAAACCGTTTTTCACAAACAAGGTCTACGTCATGTTTGATGCACTCTGTAAGTACAATTTTTGCTGTACTGCTTAATCAGGATAATAGGAGCACTGTTGACACTTTTCAGCAAGTTACAATCATGTAATACAGAAATAAACAGTTTTTCAAAAACAAGGTCATTCTGTGAAGTACCATTTTGCTGTACTGTTTAAACTCGATGAAAGGAATACAGAAATAAACACTTTTTCACAAACAAGGTCTAAGTCATGTTTGATGCACTCTGTAAGTACCATTTTTGCTGTACTGCTTAATCAGGATAATAGGAGCACTGTTGACACTTTTCAGCAAGTTGCAATCATGTAATACAGAAATAAACAGTTTTTCAAAAACAAGGTCATTCTGTTAAGTACCATTTCGCTGTACTGTTTAAACTCGTTGAAAGGAATACAGAAATAAACAGTTTTTCCCAAACATGATCTAAGTCATGTTTGATGCACTCTGTAAGTACAATTTTTGCTGTACTGCTTAATCAGGATGATAGGAACACTGTTGACACTTTTCAGCAAGTTGCCATCATGAAATACAGAAATAAACAGTTTTTCAAAAACAAGGTCAAAGTCATGTTTGAGTCACTCTGTAAGTACTATTTTGCTGTACTGTTTAATCTCGATGAAAGGAACATTGTTGACACTTTTCAGCAAGTTGCAGTCATGAAATACAGAAAAAAATAGTTTTTCCCAAACAAGACCTAAATCATGTTTGATGCACTCTGTAAGTACCATTTTTGCTGTACTGCTTAATCAGGATGATAGGAACACTGTGGACACTTTTCAGCAAGTTGCCATCATTAAATACAGAAATAAACAGTTTTTCAATTTTTCAAAAACAAGGTCATTCTGTTAAGTACCATTTCGCTGTACTGTTTAAACTCGATGAAAGGAATACAGAAATAAACAGTTTTTCCCAAACATGATCTAAGTCATGTTTGATGCACTCTGTAAGTACAATTTTTGCTGTACTGCTTAATCAGGATGATAGGAACACTGTGGACACTTTTCAGCAAGTTGCAATCATGAAATACAGAAATAAAGTTTTTCAAAAACAAGGTCACTCTGTTAAGTACCATTTCGCTGTACTGTTTAAACTCGATGAAAGGAATACAGAAATAAACAGTTTTTCCCAAACATGATCTAAGTCATGTTTGATGCACTCTGTAAGTACAATTTTTGCTGTACTGCTTAATCAGGATGATAGGAACACTGTGGACACTTTTCAGCAAGTTGCAATCATGAAATACAGAAATAAAGTTTTTCAAAAACAAGGTCACTCTGTTAATTACCATTTTGCTGTACTGTTTAAACTCGATGGAAAGGAACACTGTTGACACTTTTCAGCAAGTTGCAATCATGAAATACAGAAATAAACAGTTTTTCAAAAACAAGGTCAAAGTCATGTTTGAGTCACTCTGTAAGTACCATTTTGCTGTACTGTTTAATTTCGATGAAAGGAACATTGTTGACACTTTTCAGCAAGTTGCAGTCATGAAATACAGAAAAAAATAGTTTTTCCCAAACAAGACCTAAATCATGTTTGATGCACTCTGTAAGTACCATTTTTGCTGTACTGCTTAATCAGGATGATAGGAACACTGTGGACACTTTTCAGCAAGTTGCCATCATGAAATACAGAAATAAACAGTTTTTCAAAAACAAGGTCAAAGTCATGTTTGAGTCACTCTGTAAGTACTATTTTGCTGTACTGTTTAATCAGGATGATAGGAACACTGTTGACACTTTTCAGCAAGTTGCAATCATGTAATACAGAAATAAACAGTTTTTCAAAAACAAGGTCACTCTGTTAAGTACCATTTTGCTGTAATGTTTAATCTCGATGAAAGGAATACAGAAATAAACCGTTTTTCAAAAACAAGGTCACTCTGTTAAGTACCATTTTGCTGTACTGTTTAAACTCGATGAAAGAAACACTGTTGACACTTTTCAGCAAGTTGCAATTATGAAATACAGAAATAAACCGTTTTTCACAAACAAGGTCTACGTCATGTTTGATGCACTCTGTAAGTACAATTTTTGCTGTACTGCTTAATCAGGATAAGAGGAGCACTGTTGAAACTTTTCAGCAAGTTGCAATCATGTAATACAGAAATAAACAGTTTTTCAAAAACAAGGTCATTCTGTTAAGTACCATTTTGCTGTACTGTTTAAACTCGATGGAAAGGAACACTGTTGACACTTTTCAGCAAGTTGCAATCATGAAATACAGAAATAAACAGTTTTTCAAAAACAAGGTCATTCTGTTAAGTACCATTTCGCTGTACTGTTTAAACTCGTTGAAAGGAATACAGAAATAAACAGTTTTTCCCAAACATGATCTAAGTCATGTTTGATGCACTCTGTAAGTACAATTTTTGCTGTACTGCTTAATCAGGATGATAGGAACACTGTTGACACTTTTCAGCAAGTTGCCATCATGAAATACAGAAATAAACAGTTTTTCAAAAACAAGGTCAAAGTCATGTTTGAGTCACTCTGTAAGTACTATTTTGCTGTACTGCTTAATCTCGATGAAAGGAACATTGTTGACACTTTTCAGCAAGTTGCAGTCATGAAATACAGAAAAAAATAGTTTTTCCCAAACAAGACCTAAATCATGTTTGATGCACTCTGTAAGTACCATTTTTGCTGTACTGCTTAATCAGGATGATAGGAACACTGTTGACACTTTTCAGCAAGTTGCAATCATGTAATACAGAAATAAACAGTTTTTCAAAAACAAGGTCACTCTGTTAAGTACCATTTTGCTGTAATGTTTAATCTCGATGAAAGGAATACAGAAATAAACCGTTTTTCAAAAACAAGGTCACTCTGTTAAGTACCATTTTGCTGTACTGTTTAAACTCGATGAAAGAAACACTGTTGACACTTTTCAGCAAGTTGCAATTATGAAATACAGAAATAAACCGTTTTTCACAAACAAGGTCTACGTCATGTTTGATGCACTCTGTAAGTACAATTTTTGCTGTACTGCTTAATCAGGATAATAGGAGCACTGTTGACACTTTTCAGCAAGTTGCAATCATGTAATACAGAAATAAACAGTTTTTCAAAAACAAGGTCATTCTGTTAAGTACCATTTTGCTGTACTGTTTAAACTCGATGAAAGGAATACAGAAATAAACACTTTTTCACAAACAAGGTCTGTCATGTTTGATGCACTCTGTAAGTACCATTTTTGCTGTACTGCTTAATCAAGATAATAGGAGCACTGTTGACACTTTTCAGCAAGTTGCAATCATGTAATACAGAAATAAACAGTTTTTCAAAAACTAGGTCATTCTGTTAAGTACCATTTCGCTGTACTGTTTAAACTCGTTGAAAGGAATACAGAAATAAACAGTTTTTCCCAAACATGATCTAAGTCATGTTTGATGCACTCTGTAAGTACCATTTTTGCTGTACTGCTTAATCAGGATGATAGGAACACTGTGGACACTTTTCAGCAAGTTGCCATCATGAAATACAGAAATAAACAGTTTTTCAAAAACAAGGTCAAAGTCATGTTTGAGTCACTCTGTAATTACTATTTTGCTGTACTGTTTAATCTCGATGAAAGGAACATTGTTGACACTTTTCAGCAAGTTGCAGTCATGAAATACAGAAAAAAATAGTTTTTCCCAAACAAGACCTAAATCATGTTTGATGCACTCTGTAAGTACCATTTTTGCTGTACTGCTTAATCAGGATGATAGGAACACTGTGGACACTTTTCAGCAAGTTGCCATCATGAAATACAGAAATAAACAGTTTTTCAAAAACAAGGTCAAAGTCATGTTTGAGTCACTCTGTAAGTATTATTTTGCTGTACTGTTTAATCAGGATGATAGGAACACTGTTGACACTTTTCAGCAAGTTGCAATCATGTAATACAGAAATAAACAGTTTTTCAAAAACAAGGTCACTCTGTTAAGTACCATTTTGCTGTAATGTTTAATCTCGATGAAAGGAATACAGAAATAAACCGTTTTTCAAAAACAAGGTCACTCTGTTAAGTACCATTTTGCTGTACTGTTTAAACTCGATGAAAGAAACACTGTTGACACTTTTCAGCAAGTTGCAATTATGAAATACAGAAATAAACCGTTTTTCACAAACAAGGTCTACGTCATGTTTGATGCACTCTGTAAGTACCATTTTTGCTGTACTGCTTAATCAGGATAATAGGAGCACTGTTGACACTTTTCAGCAAGTTGCAATCATGTAATACAGAAATAAACAGTTTTTCAAAAACAAGGTCATTCTGTTAAGTACCATTTCGCTGTACTGTTTAAACTCGTTGAAAGGAATACAGAAATAAACAGTTTTTCACAAACAAGGTCTAAGTCATGTTTGATGCACTCTGTAAGTACCATTTTTGCTGTACTGCTTAATCAGGATGATAGGAACACTGTGGACACTTTTCAGCAAGTTGCCATCATGAAATACAGAAATAAACAGTTTTTCAAAAACAAGGTCAAAGTCATGTTTGAGTCACTCTGTAAGTACTATTTTGCTGTACTGTTTAATCTCGATGAAAGGAACATTGTTGACACTTTTCAGCAAGTTGCAGTCATGAAATACAGAAAAAAATAGTTTTCCCAAACAAGACCTAAATCATGTTTGATGCACTCTGTTAAGTACCATTTTGCTGTACTGTTTAAACTCGATGAAAGAAACACTGTTGACACTTTTCAGCAAGTTGCAATTATGAAATACAGAAATAAACCGTTTTTCACAAACAAGGTCTAAGTCATGTTTGATGCACTCTGTAATTACAATTTTTGCTGTACTGCTTAATCAGGATGATAGGAACACTGTGGACACTTTTCAGCAAGTTGCAATCATGAAATACAGAAATAAAGATTTTCAAAAACAAGGTCACTCTGTTAAGTACCATTTTGCATTACTGTTTAATCTCGATGAAAGGAACATTGTTGACACTTTTCAGCAAGTTGCAGTCATGAAATACAGAAAAAAATAGTTTTTCCCAAACAAGACCTAAGTCATGTTTGATGCACTCTGTAAGTACCATTTTGCTGTACTGTTTAAACTCGATGAAAGAAACACTGTTGACACTTTTCAGCAAGTTGCAATCATGAAATACAGAAATAAACCGTTTTTCACAAACAAGGTCTAAGTCATGTTTGATGCACTCTGTAAGTACCATTTTTGCTGTACTGCTTAATCAGGATGATAGGAACACTGTTGACACTTTTCAGCAAGTTGCAATCATGTAATACAGAAATAAACAGTTTTTCAAAAACAAGGGTCATTCTGTTAAGTACCATTTTGCTGTACTGTTTAAACTCGATGAAAGGAACATTGTTGACACTTTTCAGCAAGTTGCAATCATGAAATACAGAAATAAATAGTTTTTCCCAAACAAGGTCAAAGTCATGTTTGATGCACTCTGTAAGTACCGTTTTTGCTGTACTGCTTAATCAGGATGATAGGAACACTGTTGACACTTTTCAGCAAGTTGCAATCATGTAATACAGAAATAAACAGTTTTTCAAAAACAAGGTCATTCATGTTAAGTACCATTTTGCTGTACTGTTTAAACTCGATGAAAGGAACATTGTTGACACTTTTCAGCAAGTTGCAATCATGAAATACAGAAATAAACAGTTTTCCCAAACAAGACCTAAATCATGTTTGATGCACTCTGTAAGTACCATTTTTGCTGTACTGCTTAATCAGGATGATAGGAACACTGTGGACACTTTTCAGCAAGTTGCAATCATGAAATACAGAAATAACAGTTTTTCAAAAACAAGGTCACTCTGTTAATTACCATTTTGCTGTACTGTTTAAACTCGATGGAAAGGAACACTGTTGACACTTTTCAGCAAGTTGCAATCATGAAATACAGAAATAAACAGTTTTTCAAAAACAAGGTCAAAGTCATGTTTGAGTCACTCTGTAAGTACCATTTTGCTGTACTGCTTAATCAGGATGATAGAAACACTGTTGACACTTTTCAGCAAGTTGCATCATGTAATACAGAAATAAACAGTTTTTCAAAAACAAGGTCAAAGTCATGTTTGAGTCACTCTGTAAGTACTATTTTGCTGTACTGTTTAATCTCGATGAAAGGAACATTGTTGACACTTTTCAGCAAGTTGCAATCATGAAATACAGAAATAAATAGTTTTTCCCAAACAAGACCTAAATCATGTTTGATGCACTCTGTTAAGTACCATTTTGCTGTACTGTTTAAACTCGATGAAAGAAACACTGTTGACACTTTTCAGCAAGTTGCAATCATGAAATACAGAAATAAACCGTTTTTCACAAACAAGGTCTAAGTCATGTTTGATGCACTCTGTAAGTACCATTTTTGCTGTACTGCTTAATCAGGATGATAGGAACACTGTGGACACTTTTCAGCAAGTTGCAATCATGAAATACAGAAATAAACAGTTTTTCAAAAACAAGGTCAAAGTCATGTTTGAGTCACTCTGTAAGTACTATTTTGCTGTACTGTTTAATCTCGATGAAAGGAACATTGTTGACACTTTTCAGCAAGTTGCAGTCATGAAATACAGAAAAAAATAGTTTTTCCCAAACAAGACCTAAATCATGTTTGATGCACTCTGTAAGTACCATTTTTGCTGTACTGCTTAATCAGGATGATAGGAACACTGTGGACACTTTTCAGCAAGTTGCCATCATGAAATACAGAAATAAACAGTTTTTCAAAAACAAGGTCAAAGTCATGTTTGAGTCACTCTGTAAGTATTATTTTGCTGTACTGTTTAATCAGGATGATAGGAACACTGTTGACACTTTTCAGCAAGTTGCAATCATGTAATACAGAAATAAACAGTTTTTCAAAAACAAGGTCATTCTGTTAAGTACCATTTCGCTGTACTGTTTAAACTCGTTGAAAGGAATACAGAAATAAACAGTTTTTCACAAACAAGGTCTAAGTCATGTTTGATGCACTCTGTAAGTACCATTTTTGCTGTACTGCTTAATCAGGATGATAGGAACACTGTGGACACTTTTCAGCAAGTTGCCATCATGAAATACAGAAATAAACAGTTTTTCAAAAACAAGGTCAAAGTCATGTTTGAGTCACTCTGTAAGTACTATTTTGCTGTACTGTTTAATCTCGATGAAAGGAACATTGTTGACACTTTTCAGCAAGTTGCAGTCATGAAATACAGAAAAAAATAGTTTTTCCCAAACAAGACCTAAATCATGTTTGATGCACTCTGTTAAGTACCATTTTGCTGTACTGTTTAAACTCGATGAAAGAAACACTGTTGACACTTTTCAGCAAGTTGCAATTATGAAATACAGAAATAAACCGTTTTTCACAAACAAGGTCTAAGTCATGTTTGATGCACTCTGTAATTACAATTTTTGCTGTACTGCTTAATCAGGATGATAGGAACACTGTGGACACTTTTCAGCAAGTTGCAATCATGAAATACAGAAATAAAGTTTTTCAAAAACAAGGTCACTCTGTTAAGTACCATTTTGCATTACTGTTTAAACTCGATGGAAAGGAACACTGTTGACACTTTTCAGCAAGTTGCAATCATGAAATACAGAAATAAATAGTTTTTCCCAAACAAGACCTAAATCATGTTTGATGCACTCTGTAAGTACAATTTTTGCTGTACTGCTTAATCAGGATGATAGGAACACTGTGGACACTTTTCAGCAAGTTGCAATCATGTAATACAGAAATAAACAGTTTTTCAAAAACAAGGTCATTCTGTTAAGTACCATTTCGCTGTACTGTTTAATCTCGATGAAAGGAATACAGAAATAAACCGTTTTTCAAAAACAAGGTCACTCTGTTAAGTACCATTTTGCTGTACTGTTTAAACTCGATGAAAGAAACACTGTTGACACTTTTCAGCAAGTTGCAATTATGAAATACAGAAATAAACCGTTTTTCACAAACAAGGTCTAAGTCATGTTTGAGTCACTCTGTAAGTACCATTTTTGCTGTACTGCTTAATCAGGATAATAGGAGCACTGTTGACACTTTTCAGCAAGTTGCAATCATGTAATACAGAAATAAACAGTTTTTCAAAAACAAGGTCATTCTGTTAAGTACCATTTTGCTGTACTGTTTAAACTCGATGAAAGGAATACAGAAATAAACAGTTTTTCCCAAACATGATCTAAGTCATGTTTGATGCACTCTGTAAGTACAATTTTTGCTGTACTGCTTAATCAGGATGATAGGAACACTGTGGACACTTTTCAGCAAGTTGCAATCATGAAATACAGAAATAAAGTTTTTCAAAAACAAGGTCACTCTGTTAATTACCATTTTGCTGTACTGTTTAAACTCGATGGAAAGGAATACAGAAATAAACAGTTTTTCCCAAACATGATCTAAGTCATGTTTGATGCACTCTGTAAGTACCATTTTTGCTGTACTGCTTAATCAGGATGATAGGAACACTGTGGACACTTTTCAGCAAGTTGCCATCATGAAATACAGAAATAAACAGTTTTTCAAAAACAAGGTCAAAGTCATGTTTGAGTCACTCTGTAAGTACTATTTTGCTGTACTGTTTAATCTCGATGAAAGGAACATTGTTGACACTTTTCAGCAAGTTGCAGTCATGAAATACAGAAAAAAATAGTTTTTCCCAAACAAGATCTAAATCATGTTTGATGCACTCTGTTAAGTACCATTTTGCTGTACTGTTTAAACTCGATGAAAGAAACACTGTTGACACTTTTCAGCAAGTTGCAATTATGAAATACAGAAATAAACCGTTTTTCACAAACAAGGTCTAAGTCATGTTTGATGCACTCTGTAAGTACCATTTTTGCTGTACTGCTTAATCAGGATAATAGGAGCACTGTTGACACTTTTCAGCAAGTTGCAATCATGTAATACAGAAATAAACAGTTTTTCAAAAACAAGGTCATTCTGTTAAGTACCATTTTGCTGTACTGTTTAAACTCGATGAAAGGAATACAGAAATAAACAGTTTTTCCCAAACATGATCTAAGTCATGTTTGATGCACTCTGTAAGTACAATTTTTGCTGTACTGCTTAATCAGGATGATAGGAACACTGTGGACACTTTTCAGCAAGTTGCAATCATGAAATACAGAAATAAAGTTTTTCAAAAACAAGGTCACTCTGTTAAGTACCATTTTGCTGTACTGTTTAAACTCGATGAAAGGAACACTGTTGACACTTTTCAGCAAGTTGCAATCATGAAATACAGAAATAAATAGTTTTTCACAAACAAGGTCCTAAATCATGTTTGATGCACTCTGTAAGTACCATTTTTGCTGTACTGCTTAATCAGGATGATAGGAACACTGTTGACACTTTTCAGCAAGTTGCAATCATGTAATACAGAAATAAACAGTTTTTCAAAACAAGGTCTAAGTCATGTTTGAGTCACTCTGTAAGTACCATTTTGCTGTACTGTTTAAACTCGATGAAAGGAACATTGTTGACACTTTTCAGCAAGTTGCAATCATGAAATACAGAAATAAACAGTTTTTCACAAACAAGGTCTGTCATGTTTGATGCACTCTGTAAGTACCATTTTGCTGTACTGCTTAATCAGGATGATAGGAACACTGTTGACACTTTTCAGCAAGTTGCAATCATGAAATACAGAAATAAACAGTTTTTCAAAAACAAGGTCTAAGTCATGTTTGATGCACTCTGTAAGTACCATTTTGCTGTACTGCTTAAATCTCGATGAAAGGAACATTGTTGCACACTTTTCAGCAAGTTGCAATCATGAAATACAGAAAATAAACAGTTTTCCAAACAAGGTCCTAAAGTCATGTTTGATGCAATCTGTAAGTACCATTTTTGCTGTACTGCTTAATCAGGATGATAGGAACACTGTTGACACTTTTCAGCAAGTTGCAATCATGTAATACAGAAATAAACAGTTTTTTCAAAAACAGGTCACTCTGTTAAGTACCATTTTGCTGTACTGTTTAAACTCGATGAAAGGAACATCTGTTGACACTTTCAGCAAGTTGCAATCATGAAATACAAGAAATAAACAGTTTTTTAAAACAAGGTCTAAGTCATGTTTGATGCACTCTGTAAGTACCATTTTGCTGTACTGCTTATTCAGGATGATAGGAACACTGTTGACACTTTTCAGCAAGTTGCAATCATGTAATACAGAAATAAACAGTTTTTTCAAAACAAGGTCACTCTGTTAAGTACCATTTTGCTGTACTGTTTAAACTCGATGAAAGGAACACTGTTGACACTTTTCAGCAAGTTGCAATCATGAAATACAGAAATAAATAGTTTTTCCCAAACTAGACCTAAATCATGTTTGAGTCACTCTGTAAGTACTATTTTGCTGTACTGTTTAATCAGGATGATAGGAACACTGTTGACACTTTTCAGCAAGTTGCAATCATGAATACAGAAATAACAGTTTTTCAAAAACAAGGTCTAAGTCATGTTTGAGTCACTCTGTAAGTACCATTTTGCTGTACTGTTTAAACTCGATGGAAAGGAACACTGTTGACACTTTTCAGCAAGTTGCAATCATGAAATACAGAAATAAACAGTTTTTCACAAACAAGGTCTAAGTCATGTTTGAGTCACTCTGTAAGTACCATTTTGCTGTACTGTTTAATCAGGATGATAGGAACACTGTTGACACTTTTCAGCAAGTTGCAATCATGAAATACAGAAATAAACAGTTTTTCAAAAACAAGGTCTAAGTCATGTTTGAGTCACTCTGTAAGTACTATTTTGCTGTACTGTTTAATCTCGATGAAAGGAACATTGTTGACACTTTTCAGCAAGTTGCAGTCATGAAATACAGAAAAAAATAGTTTTTCCCAAACAAGACCTAAATCATGTTTGATGCACTCTGTTAAGTACCATTTTGCTGTACTGTTTAAACTCGATGAAAGAAACACTGTTGACACTTTTCAGCAAGTTGCAATTATGAAATACAGAAATAAACCGTTTTTCACAAACAAGGTCTAAGTCATGTTTGATGCACTCTGTAAGTACCATTTTTGCTGTACTGCTTAATCAGGATGATAGGAACACTGTGGACACTTTTCAGCAAGTTGCCATCATGAAATACAGAAATAAACAGTTTTTCAAAAACAAGGTCAAAGTCATGTTTGAGTCACTCTGTAAGTACTATTTTGCTGTACTGTTTAATCTCGATGAAAGGAACATTGTTGACACTTTTCAGCAAGTTGCAGTCATGAAATACAGAAAAAAATAGTTTTTCCCAAACAAGACCTAAATCATGTTTGATGCACTCTGTAAGTACCATTTTTGCTGTACTGCTTAATCAGGATGATAGGAACACTGTGGACACTTTTCAGCAAGTTGCCATCATGAAATACAGAAATAAACAGTTTTTCAAAAACAAGGTCAAAGTCATGTTTGAGTCACTCTGTAAGTATTATTTTGCTGTACTGTTTAATCAGGATGATAGGAACACTGTTGACACTTTCAGCAAGTGCAATCATGTAATACAGAAATAAACAGTTTTTCAAAAACAAGGTCACTCTGTTAAGTACCATTTTGCTGTAATGTTTAATCTCGATGAAAGGAATACAGAAATAAACCGTTTTTCAAAAACAAGGTCACTCTGTTAAGTACCATTTTGCTGTACTGTTTAAACTCGATGAAGAAACACTGTTGACACTTTTCAGCAAGTTGCAATTATGAAATACAGAAATAAACCGTTTTTCACAAACAAGGTCTACGTCATGTTTGATGCACTCTGTAAGTACAATTTTTGCTGTACTGCTTAATCAGGATAATAGGAGCACTGTTGACACTTTTCAGCAAGTTGCAATCATGTAATACAGAAATAAACAGTTTTTCAAAAACAAGGTCATTCTGTTAAGTACCATTTTGCTGTACTGTTTAAACTCGATGAAAGGAATACAGAAATAAACACTTTTTCACAAACAAGGTCTAAGTCATGTTTGATGCACTCTGTAAGTACCATTTTTGCTGTACTGCTTAATCAGGATAATAGGAGCACTGTTGACACTTTTCAGCATGTTGCAATCATGTTATACAGAAATAAAGTTTTTCAAAAACAAGGTCATTCTGTTAAGTACCATTTCGCTGTACTGTTTAAACTCGTTGAAAGGAATACAGAAATAAACAGTTTTTCCCAAACATGATCTAAGTCATGTTTGATGCACTCTGTAAGTACCATTTTTGCTGTACTGCTTAATCAGGATGATAGGAACACTGTGGACACTTTTCAGCAAGTTGCCATCATGAAATACAGAAATAAACAGTTTTTCAAAAACAAGGTCAAAGTCATGTTTGAGTCACTCTGTAAGTACTATTTTGCTGTACTGTTTAATCTCGATGAAAGGAACATTGTTGACACTTTTCAGCAAGTTGCAGTCATGAAATACAGAAAAAAATAGTTTTTCCCAAACAAGACCTAAATCATGTTTGATGCACTCTGTTAAGTACCATTTTGCTGTACTGTTTAAACTCGATGAAAGAAACACTGTTGACACTTTTCAGCAAGTTGCAATTATGAAATACAGAAATAAACCGTTTTTCACAAACAAGGTCTAAGTCATGTTTGATGCACTCTGTAAGTACAATTTTTGCTGTACTGCTTAATCAGGATGATAGGAACACTGTGGACACTTTTCAGCAAGTTGCAATCATGAAATACAGAAATAAAGTTTTTCAAAAACAAGGTCACTCTGTTAAGTACCATTTGCTGTACTGTTTAGACTCGATGAAAGGAACATTGTTGACACTTTTCAGCAAGTTGCAATCATGAAATACAGAAATAAACAGTTTTTCACAAACAAGGTCTAAGTCATGTTTGATGCACTCTGTAAGTACCATTTTGCTGTACTGCTGAATCAGGATGATAGGAACACTGTTGACACTTTTCAGCAAGTTGCAATCATGTAATACAGAAATAAACAGCTTTTCAAAAACATAGTCTGTCATGTTTGAGTCACTCTGTAAGTACCATTTTGCTGTACTGTTTAGACTCGATGAAAGAAACATTGTTGACACTTTTCAGCAAGTTGCAATCATGAAATACAGAAATAAACAGTTTTTCACAAACAAGGTCTAAGTCATGTTTGATGCACTCTGTAAGTACCATTTTTGCTGTACTGCTGAATCAGGATGATAGGAACACTGTTGACACTTTTCAGCAAGTTGCAATCATGTAATACAGAAATAAACAGCTTTTCAAAAACAAGGTCTAAGTCATGTTTGAGTCACTCTGTAAGTACCATTTTGCTGTACTGTTTAATCTCGATGAAAGGAGCATTGTTGACACTTTTCAGCAAGTTGCAATCATGAAATACAGAAATAAATAGTTTTTCCCAAACAAGGCCTAAATCATGTTTGATGCACTCTGTAAGTACCATTTTGCTGTACTGTTTAATCTCGATGAAAGGAACACTGTTGACACTTTTCAGCAAGTTGCAATCATGAAATACAGAAATAAACCGTTTTTCACAAACAAGGTCTAAGTCATGTTTGATGCACTCTGTAAGTACCATTTTTGCTGTACTGCTTAATCAGGATGATAGGAACACTGTTGACACTTTTCAGCAAGTTGCAATCATGTAATACAGAAATAAACAGTTTTTCAAAAACAAGGTCACTCTGTTAATTACCATTTTGCTGTACTGTTTAAACTCGATGAAAGGAACATTGTTGACACTTTTCAGCAAGTTGCAATCATGAATACAGAATAAACTAGTTTTTCCCAAACAAGGTTCTAAGTCATGTTTGATGCACTCTGTAAGTACCATTTTTGCTGTACTGCTTAATCAGGATGATAGGAACACTGTGGACACTTTTCAGCAAGTTGCAATCATGAAATACAGAAATAAAGTTTTTCAAAAACAAGGTCACTCTGTTAAGTACCATTTTGCATTACTGTTTAAACTCGATGGAAAGGAACACTGTTGACACTTTTCAGCAAGTTGCAATCATGAAATACAGAAATAAATAGTTTTTCCCAAACAAGACCTAAATCATGTTTGATGCACTCTGTAAGTACCATTTTTGCTGTACTGCTTAATCAGGATGATAGGAACACTGTGGACACTTTTCAGCAAGTTGCAATCATGAAATACAGAAATAAACAGTTTTTCACAAACAAGGTCTAAATCATGTTTGATGCACTCTGTAAGTACCATTTTTGCTGTACTGCTTAATCAGGATAATAGGAGCACTGTTGACACTTTTCAGCAAGTTGCAATCATGTAATACAGAAATAAACAGTTTTTCAAAAACAAGGTCATTCTGTTAAGTACCATTTTGCTGTACTGTTTAAACTCGATGAAAGGAATACAGAAATAAACACTTTTTCACAAACAAGGTCTAAGTCATGTTTGATAAACTCTGTAAGTACCATTTTTGCTGTACTGCTTAATCAGGATAATAGGAGCACTGTTGACACTTTTCAGCAAGTTGCAATCATGTAATACAGAAATAAACAGTTTTTCAAAAACAAGGTCATTCTGTTAAGTACCATTTCGCTGTACTGTTTAAACTCGTTGAAAGGAATACAGAAATAAACAGTTTTTCCCAAACATGATCTAAGTCATGTTTGATGCACTCTGTAAGTACAATTTTTGCTGTACTGCTTAATCAGGATGATAGGAACACTGTGGACACTTTTCAGCAAGTTGCCATCATGAAATACAGAAATAAACAGTTTTTCAAAAACAAGGTCAAAGTCATGTTTGAGTCACTCTGTAAGTACTATTTTGCTGTACTGTTTAATCTCGATGAAAGGAACATTGTTGACACTTTTCAGCAAGTTGCAGTCATGAAATACAGAAAAAAATAGTTTTTCCCAAACAAGACCTAAATCATGTTTGATGCACTCTGTTAAGTACCATTTTGCTGTACTGTTTAAACTCGATGAAAGAAACACTGTTGACACTTTTCAGCAAGTTGCAATTATGAAATACAGAAATAAACCGTTTTTCACAAACAAGGTCTAAGTCATGTTTGATGCACTCTGTAAGTACCATTTTTGCTGTACTGCTTAATCAGGATAATAGGAGCACTGTTGACACTTTTCAGCAAGTTGCAATCATGTAATACAGAAATAAACAGTTTTTCAAAAACAAGGTCATTCTGTTAAGTACCATTTCGCTGTACTGTTTAAACTCGATGAAAGGAATAAAGAAATAAACAGTTTTTCCCAAACATGATCTAAGTCATGTTTGATGCACTCTGTAAGTACAATTTTTGCTGTACTGCTTAATCAGGATGATAGGAACACTGTGGACACTTTTCAGCAAGTTGCAATCATGAAATACAGAAATAAAGTTTTTCAAAACAAGGTCACTCTGTTTGATCCTCTTAAGTACCATTTTTGCTGTACTGTTTAACTCGATGAAAGGAACACTGTTGACACTTTTCAGCAAGTTGCAATCATGAAATACAGAAATAAATAGTTTTTCCCAAACAAGGTCTAAATCATGTTTGATGCACTCTGTAAGTACCGTTTTTGCTGTACTGCTTATTCAGGATGATAGGAACACTGTTGACACTTTTCAGCAAGTTGCAATCATGTAATACAGAAATAAACAGTTTTTCAAAACAAGGTCACTCTGTTAATTACCATTTTGCTGTACTGTTTAAACTCGATGAAAGGAACACTTGTTGACACTTTTCAGCAAGTTGCAATCATGAAATACAGAAATAAACAGTTTTTCACAAACAAGGTCTAAAGTCATGTTTGATGCACTCTGTAAGTACCATTTTTGCTGTACTGCTTAATCAGGATGATAGGAACACTGTTGACACTTTTCAGCAAGTTGCAATCATGTAATACAGAAATAAACAGTTTTTCAAAAACAAGGTCATTCTGTTAAGTACCATTTTGCTGTACTGTTTAAACTCGATGAAAGGAATACAGAAATAAACAGTTTTTCACAAACAAGGTCTAAGTCATGTTTGATGCACTCTGTAAGTACCATTTTTGCTGTACTGCTTAATCAGGATAATAGGAGCACTGTTGACACTTTTCAGCATGTTGCAATCATGTTATACAGAAATAAAGTTTTTCAAAAACAAGGTCATTCTGTTAAGTACCATTTCGCTGTACTGTTTTAACTCGTTGAAAGGAATACAGAAATAAACAGTTTTTCCCAAACATGATCTAAGTCATGTTTGATGCACTCTGTAAGTACCATTTTTGCTGTACTGCTTAATCAGGATGATAGGAACACTGTGGACACTTTTCAGCAAGTTGCCATCATGAAATACAGAAATAAACAGTTTTTCAAAAACAAGGTCAAAGTCATGTTTGAGTCACTCTGTAAGTACTATTTTGCTGTACTGTTTAATCTCGATGAAAGGAACATTGTTGACACTTTTCAGCAAGTTGCAGTCATGAAATACAGAAAAAAATAGTTTTTCCCAAACAAGACCTAAATCATGTTTGATGCACTCTGTAAGTACCATTTTTGCTGTACTGCTTAATCAGGATGATAGGAACACTGTGGACACTTTTCAGCAAGTTGCCATCATGAAATACAGAAATAAACAGTTTTTCAAAAACAAGGTCAAAGTCATGTTTGAGTCACTCTGTAAGTATTATTTTGCTGTACTGTTTAATCAGGATGATAGGAACACTGTTGACACTTTTCAGCAAGTTGCAATCATGTAATACAGAAATAAACAGTTTTTCAAAACAAGGTCACTCTGTTAAGTACCATTTTGCTGTAATGTTTAATCTCGATGAAAGGAATACAGAAATAAACCGTTTTTCAAAAACAAGGTCACTCTGTTAAGTACCATTTTGCTGTACTGTTTAAACTCGATGAAAGAACACTGTTGACACTTTTCAGCAAGTTGCAATTATGAAATACAGAAATAAACCGTTTTTCACAAACAAGGTCTAAGTCATGTTTGATGCACTCTGTAAGTACAATTTTTGCTGTACTGCTTAATCAGGATGATAGGAACACTGTGGACACTTTTCAGCAAGTTGCAATCATGAAATACAGAAATAAAGTTTTTCAAAAACAAGGTCACTCTGTTAAGTACCATTTTGCATTACTGTTTAAACTCGATGGAAAGGAACACTGTTGACACTTTTCAGCAAGTTGCAATCATGAAATACAGAAATAAATAGTTTTTCCCAAACAAGACCTAAATCATGTTTGATGCACTCTG
The DNA here is from genome assembly GCF_901001165.1 of Salmo trutta. Taxonomy (NCBI): domain Eukaryota; kingdom Metazoa; phylum Chordata; class Actinopteri; order Salmoniformes; family Salmonidae; genus Salmo; species Salmo trutta. The sequence goes on from NW_021822225.1 coordinate 25,118, forward strand.
TAAGTACAATTTTTGCTGTACTGCTTAATCAGGATGATAGGAACACTGTGGACACTTTTCAGCAAGTTGCAATCATGAAATACAGAAATAAAGTTTTTCAAAAACAAGGTCACTCTGTTAATTACCATTTTGCTGTACTGTTTAACTCGATGAAAGGAACATTGTTGACACTTTTCAGCAAGTTGCAATCATGAAATACAGAATAAACAGTTTTTCACAAACAAGGTCTAAATCATGTTTGATGCACTCTGTAAGTACCATTTTTGCTGTACTGCTTAATCAGGATGATAGGAACACTGTTGACACTTTTCAGCAAGTTGCAATCATGAAATACAGAAATAAACAGTTTTTCAAAAACAAGGTCTAAGTCATGTTTGAGTCACTCTGTAAGTACCATTTTGCTGTACTGTTTAACTCGATGAAAGGAACATTGTTGACACTTTTCAGCAAGTTGCAATCATGAAATACAGAAATAAACAGTTTTTCACAAACAAGGTCTAAATCATGTTTGATGCACTCTGTAAGTACCATTTTGCTGTACTGTTTAAACTCGATGAAAGGAACACTGTTGACACTTTTCAGCAAGTTGCAATCATGAAATACAGAAATAAACAGTTTTTCACAAACAAGGTCTAAATCATGTTTGATGCACTCTGTAAGTACCATTTTTGCTGTACTGCTTAATCAGGATAATAGGAGCACTGTTGACACTTTTCAGCAAGTTGCAATCATGTAATACAGAAATAAACAGTTTTTCAAAAACAAGGTCATTCTGTTAAGTACCATTTCGCTGTACTGTTTAAACTCGATGAAAGGAATACAGAAATAAACAGTTTTTCCCAAACATGATCTAAGTCATGTTTGATGCACTCTGTAAGTACAATTTTTGCTGTACTGCTTAATCAGGATGATAGGAACACTGTGGACACTTTTCAGCAAGTTGCAATCATGAAATACAGAAATAAAGTTTTTCAAAAACAAGGTCACTCTGTTAAGTACCATTTTGCATTACTGTTTAAACTCGATGGAAAGGAACACTGTTGACACTTTTCAGCAAGTTGCAATCATGAAATACAGAAATAAATAGTTTTTCCCAAACAAGACCTAAATCATGTTTGATGCACTCTGTAAGTACAATTTTTGCTGTACTGCTTAATCAGGATGATAGGAACACTGTGGACACTTTTCAGCAAGTTGCAATCATGAAATACAGAAATAAACAGTTTTTCACAAACAAGGTCTACGTCATGTTTGATGCACTCTGTAAGTACAATTTTTGCTGTACTGCTTAATCAGGATAATAGGAGCACTGTTGACACTTTTCAGCAAGTTGCAATCATGTAATACAGAAATAAACAGTTTTTCAAAAACAAGGTCATTCTGTTAAGTACCATTTTGCTGTACTGTTTAAACTCGATGAAAGGAATACAGAAATAAACACTTTTTCACAAACAAGGTCTAAGTCATGTTTGATAAACTCTGTAAGTACCATTTTTGCTGTACTGCTTAATCAGGATAATAGGAGCACTGTTGACACTTTTCAGCAAGTTGCAATCATGTAATACAGAAATAAACAGTTTTTCAAAAACAAGGTCATTCTGTTAAGTACCATTTCGCTGTACTGTTTAAACTCGTTGAAAGGAATACAGAAATAAACAGTTTTTCCCAAACATGATCTAAGTCATGTTTGATGCACTCTGTAAGTACAATTTTTGCTGTACTGCTTAATCAGGATGATAGGAACACTGTGGACACTTTTCAGCAAGTTGCCATCATGAAATACAGAAATAAACAGTTTTTCAAAAACAAGGTCAAAGTCATGTTTGAGTCACTCTGTAAGTACTATTTTGCTGTACTGTTTAATCTCGATGAAAGGAACATTGTTGACACTTTTCAGCAAGTTGCAGTCATGAAATACAGAAAAAAATAGTTTTTCCCAAACAAGACCTAAATCATGTTTGATGCACTCTGTTAAGTACCATTTTGCTGTACTGTTTAAACTCGATGAAAGAAACACTGTTGACACTTTTCAGCAAGTTGCAATTATGAAATACAGAAATAAACCGTTTTTCACAAACAAGGTCTAAGTCATGTTTGATGCACTCTGTAAGTACCATTTTTGCTGTACTGCTTAATCAGGATAATAGGAGCACTGTTGACACTTTTCAGCAAGTTGCAATCATGTAATACAGAAATAAACAGTTTTTCAAAAACAAGGTCATTCTGTTAAGTACCATTTCGCTGTACTGTTTAAACTCGATGAAAGGAATAAAGAAATAAACAGTTTTTCCCAAACATGATCTAAGTCATGTTTGATGCACTCTGTAAGTACAATTTTTGCTGTACTGCTTAATCAGGATGATAGGAACACTGTGGACACTTTTCAGCAAGTTGCAATCATGAAATACAGAAATAAAGTTTTTCAAAAACAAGGTCACTCTGTTAAGTACCATTTTGCATTACTGTTTAAACTCGATGGAAAGGAACACTGTTGACACTTTTCAGCAAGTTGCAATCATGAAATACAGAAATAAATAGTTTTTCCCAAACAAGACCTAAATCATGTTTGATGCACTCTGTAAGTACAATTTTTGCTGTACTGCTTAATCAGGATGATAGGAACACTGTGGACACTTTTCAGCAAGTTGCAATCATGAAATACAGAAATAAAGTTTTTCAAAAACAAGGTCACTCTGTTAATTACCATTTTGCTGTACTGTTTAAACTCGATGGAAAGGAACACTGTTGACACTTTTCAGCAAGTTGCAATCATGAAATACAGAAATAAACAGTTTTTCAAAAACAAGGTCAAAGTCATGTTTGAGTCACTCTGTAAGTACCATTTTGCTGTACTGTTTAATCAGGATGATAGGAACACTGTTGACACTTTTCAGCAAGTTGCAATCATGTAATACAGAAATAAACAGTTTTTCAAAAACAAGGTCATTCTGTTAAGTACCATTTTGCTGTACTGTTTAAACTCGATGAAAGGAATACAGAAATAAACAGTTTTTCACAAACAAGGTCTAAGTCATGTTTGATGCACTCTGTAAGTACCATTTTTGCTGTACTGCTTAATCAGGATGATAGGAGCACTGTTGACACTTTTCAGCATGTTGCAATCATGTTATACAGAAATAAAGTTTTTCAAAAACAAGGTCATTCTGTTAAGTACCATTTCGCTGTACTGTTTTAACTCGTTGAAAGGAATACAGAAATAAACAGTTTTTCCCAAACATGATCTAAGTCATGTTTGATGCACTCTGTAAGTACCATTTTGCTGTACTGCTTAATCAGGATGATAGGAACACTGTGGACACTTTTCAGCAAGTTGCCATCATGAAATACAGAAATAAACAGTTTTTCAAAAACAAGGTCAAAGTCATGTTTGAGTCACTCTGTAAGTACTATTTTGCTGTACTGTTTAATCTCGATGAAAGGAACATTGTTGACACTTTTCAGCAAGTTGCAGTCATGAAATACAGAAAAAAATAGTTTTTCCCAAACAAGACCTAAATCATGTTTGATGCACTCTGTAAGTACCATTTTTGCTGTACTGCTTAATCAGGATGATAGGAACACTGTGGACACTTTTCAGCAAGTTGCCATCATGAAATACAGAAATAAACAGTTTTTCAAAAACAAGGTCAAAGTCATGTTTGAGTCACTCTGTAAGTATTATTTTGCTGTACTGTTTAATCAGGATGATAGGAACACTGTTGACACTTTTCAGCAAGTTGCAATCATGTAATACAGAAATAAACAGTTTTTCAAAAACAAGGTCACTCTGTTAAGTACCATTTTGCTGTAATGTTTAATCTCGATGAAAGGAATACAGAAATAAACCGTTTTTCAAAAACAAGGTCACTCTGTTAAGTACCATTTTGCTGTACTGTTTAAACTCGATGAAAGAAACACTGTTGACACTTTTCAGCAAGTTGCAATTATGAAATACAGAAATAAACCGTTTTTCACAAACAAGGTCTACGTCATGTTTGATGCACTCTGTAAGTACAATTTTTGCTGTACTGCTTAATCAGGATAATAGGAGCACTGTTGACACTTTTCAGCAAGTTGCAATCATGTAATACAGAAATAAACAGTTTTTCAAAAACAAGGTCATTCTGTTAAGTACCATTTTGCTGTACTGTTTAAACTCGATGAAAGGAATACAGAAATAAACACTTTTTCACAAACAAGGTCTAAGTCATGTTTGATGCACTCTGTAAGTACCATTTTTGCTGTACTGCTTAATCAGGATAATAGGAGCACTGTTGACACTTTTCAGCATGTTGCAATCATGTTATACAGAAATAAAGTTTTTCAAAAACAAGGTCATTCTGTTAAGTACCATTTCGCTGTACTGTTTAAACTCGTTGAAAGGAATACAGAAATAAACAGTTTTTCCCAAACATGATCTAAGTCATGTTTGATGCACTCTGTAAGTACCATTTTTGCTGTACTGCTTAATCAGGATGATAGGAACACTGTGGACACTTTTCAGCAAGTTGCCATCATGAAATACAGAAATAAACAGTTTTTCAAAAACAAGGTCAAAGTCATGTTTGAGTCACTCTGTAAGTACTATTTTGCTGTACTGTTTAATCTCGATGAAAGGAACATTGTTGACACTTTTCAGCAAGTTGCAGTCATGAAATACAGAAAAAAATAGTTTTTCCCAAACAAGACCTAAATCATGTTTGATGCACTCTGTTAAGTACCATTTTGCTGTACTGTTTAAACTCGATGAAAGAAACACTGTTGACACTTTTCAGCAAGTTGCAATTATGAAATACAGAAATAAACCGTTTTTCACAAACAAGGTCTAAGTCATGTTTGATGCACTCTGTAAGTACAATTTTTGCTGTACTGCTTAATCAGGATGATAGGAACACTGTGGACACTTTTCAGCAAGTTGCAATCATGAAATACAGAAATAAAGTTTTTCAAAAACAAGGTCACTCTGTTAAGTACCATTTTGCATTACTGTTTAAACTCGATGGAAAGGAACACTGTTGACACTTTTCAGCAAGTTGCAATCATGAAATACAGAAATAAATAGTTTTTCCCAAACAAGACCTAAATCATGTTTGATGCACTCTGTAAGTACAATTTTTGCTGTACTGCTTAATCAGGATGATAGGAACACTGTGGACACTTTTCAGCAAGTTGCAATCATGAAATACAGAAATAAAGTTTTTCAAAAACAAGGTCACTCTGTTAATTACCATTTTGCTGTACTGTTTAAACTCGATGGAAAGGAATACAGAAATAAACACTTTTTCCCAAACATGATCTAAGTCATGTTTGATGCACTCTGTAAGTACCATTTTTGCTGTACTGCTTAATCAGGATGATAGGAACACTGTGGACACTTTTCAGCAAGTTGCCATCATGAAATACAGAAATAAACAGTTTTTCAAAAACAAGGTCAAAGTCATGTTTGAGTCACTCTGTAAGTACTATTTTGCTGTACTGTTTAATCTCGATGAAAGGAACATTGTTGACACTTTTCAGCAAGTTGCAGTCATGAAATACAGAAAAAAATAGTTTTTCCCAAACAAGATCTAAATCATGTTTGATGCACTCTGTTAAGTACCATTTTGCTGTACTGTTTAAACTCGATGAAAGAAACACTGTTGACACTTTTCAGCAAGTTGCAATTATGAAATACAGAAATAAACCGTTTTTCACAAACAAGGTCTAAGTCATGTTTGATGCACTCTGTAAGTACCATTTTTGCTGTACTGCTTAATCAGGATAATAGGAGCACTGTTGACACTTTTCAGCAAGTTGCAATCATGTAATACAGAAATAAACAGTTTTTCAAAAACAAGGTCATTCTGTTAAGTACCATTTCGCTGTACTGTTTAAACTCGATGAAAGGAATACAGAAATAAACAGTTTTTCCCAAACATGATCTAAGTCATGTTTGATGCACTCTGTAAGTACAATTTTTGCTGTACTGCTTAATCAGGATGATAGGAACACTGTGGACACTTTTCAGCAAGTTGCAATCATGAAATACAGAAATAAAGTTTTTCAAAAACAAGGTCACTCTGTTAAGTACCATTTTGCATTACTGTTTAAACTCGATGGAAAGGAACACTGTTGACACTTTTCAGCAAGTTGCAATCATGAAATACAGAAATAAATAGTTTTTCCCAAACAAGACCTAAATCATGTTTGATGCACTCTGTAAGTACAATTTTTGCTGTACTGCTTAATCAGGATGATAGGAACACTGTGGACACTTTTCAGCAAGTTGCAATCATGAAATACAGAAATAAACAGTTTTTCACAAACAAGGTCCACGTCATGTTTGATGCACTCTGTAAGTACAATTTTTGCTGTACTGCTTAATCAGGATAATAGGAGCACTGTTGACACTTTTCAGCAAGTTGCAATCATGTAATACAGAAATAAACAGTTTTTCAAAAACAAGGTCATTCTGTTAAGTACCATTTTGCTGTACTGTTTAAACTCGATGAAAGGAATACAGAAATAAACACTTTTTCACAAACAAGGTCTAAGTCATGTTTGATAAACTCTGTAAGTACCATTTTTGCTGTACTGCTTAATCAGGATAATAGGAGCACTGTTGACACTTTTCAGCAAGTTGCAATCATGTAATACAGAAATAAACAGTTTTTCAAAAACAAGGTCATTCTGTTAAGTACCATTTCGCTGTACTGTTTAAACTCGTTGAAAGGAATACAGAAATAAACAGTTTTTCCCAAACATGATCTAAGTCATGTTTGATGCACTCTGTAAGTACAATTTTTGCTGTACTGCTTAATCAGGATGATAGGAACACTGTGGACACTTTTCAGCAAGTTGCCATCATGAAATACAGAAATAAACAGTTTTTCAAAAACAAGGTCAAAGTCATGTTTGAGTCACTCTGTAAGTACTATTTTGCTGTACTGTTTAATCTCGATGAAAGGAACATTGTTGACACTTTTCAGCAAGTTGCAGTCATGAAATACAGAAAAAAATAGTTTTTCCCAAACAAGACCTAAATCATGTTTGATGCACTCTGTTAAGTACCATTTTGCTGTACTGTTTAAACTCGATGAAAGAAACACTGTTGACACTTTTCAGCAAGTTGCAATTATGAAATACAGAAATAAACCGTTTTTCACAAACAAGGTCTAAGTCATGTTTGATGCACTCTGTAAGTACCATTTTTGCTGTACTGCTTAATCAGGATAATAGGAGCACTGTTGACACTTTTCAGCAAGTTGCAATCATGTAATACAGAAATAAACAGTTTTTCAAAAACAAGGTCATTCTGTTAAGTACCATTTCGCTGTACTGTTTAAACTCGATGAAAGGAATAAAGAAATAAACAGTTTTTCCCAAACATGATCTAAGTCATGTTTGATGCACTCTGTAAGTACAATTTTTGCTGTACTGCTTAATCAGGATGATAGGAACACTGTGGACACTTTTCAGCAAGTTGCAATCATGAAATACAGAAATAAAGTTTTTCAAAAACAAGGTCACTCTGTTAAGTACCATTTTGCATTACTGTTTAAACTCGATGGAAAGGAACACTGTTGACACTTTTCAGCAAGTTGCAATCATGAAATACAGAAATAAATAGTTTTTCCCAAACAAGACCTAAATCATGTTTGATGCACTCTGTAAGTACAATTTTTGCTGTACTGCTTAATCAGGATGATAGGAACACTGTGGACACTTTTCAGCAAGTTGCAATCATGAAATACAGAAATAAAGTTTTTCAAAAACAAGGTCACTCTGTTAATTACCATTTTGCTGTACTGTTTAAACTCGATGGAAAGGAACACTGTTGACACTTTTCAGCAAGTTGCAATCATGAAATACAGAAATAAACAGTTTTTCAAAAACAAGGTCAAAGTCATGTTTGAGTCACTCTGTAAGTACTATTTTGCTGTACTGTTTAATCAGGATGATAGGAACACTGTTGACACTTTTCAGCAAGTTGCAATCATGTAATACAGAAATAAACAGTTTTTCAAAAACAAGGTCATTCTGTTAAGTACCATTTTGCTGTACTGTTTAAACTCGATGAAAGGAATACAGAAATAAACACTTTTTCACAAACAAGGTCTAAGTCATGTTTGATGCACTCTGTAAGTACCATTTTTGCTGTACTGCTTAATCAGGATAATAGGAGCACTGTTGACACTTTTCAGCATGTTGCAATCATGTTATACAGAAATAAAGTTTTTCAAAAACAAGGTCATTCTGTTAAGTACCATTTCGCTGTACTGTTTAACTCGTTGAAAGGAATACAGAAATAAACAGTTTTTCCCAAACATGATCTAAGTCATGTTTGATGCACTCTGTAAGTACCATTTTTGCTGTACTGCTTAATCAGGATGATAGGAACACTGTGGACACTTTTCAGCAAGTTGCCATCATGAAATACAGAAATAAACAGTTTTTCAAAAACAAGGTCAAAGTCATGTTTGAGTCACTCTGTAAGTACTATTTTGCTGTACTGTTTAATCTCGATGAAAGGAACATTGTTGACACTTTTCAGCAAGTTGCAGTCATGAAATACAGAAAAAAATAGTTTTTCCCAAACAAGACCTAAATCATGTTTGATGCACTCTGTTAAGTACCATTTTGCTGTACTGTTTAAACTCGATGAAAGAAACACTGTTGACACTTTTCAGCAAGTTGCAATTATGAAATACAGAAATAAACCGTTTTTCACAAACAAGGTCTAAGTCATGTTTGATGCACTCTGTAAGTACAATTTTTGCTGTACTGCTTAATCAGGATGATAGGAACACTGTGGACACTTTTCAGCAAGTTGCAATCATGAAATACAGAAATAAAGTTTTTCAAAAACAAGGTCACTCTGTTAAGTACCATTTTGCATTACTGTTTAAACTCGATGGAAAGGAACACTGTTGACACTTTTCAGCAAGTTGCAATCATGAAATACAGAAATAAATAGTTTTTCCCAAACAAGACCTAAATCATGTTTGATGCACTCTGTAAGTACAATTTTTGCTGTACTGCTTAATCAGGATGATAGGAACACTGTGGACACTTTTCAGCAAGTTGCAATCATGAAATACAGAAATAAAGTTTTTCAAAAACAAGGTCACTCTGTTAATTACCATTTTGCTGTACTGTTTAAACTCGATGGAAAGGAATACAGAAATAAACAGTTTTTCCCAAACATGATCTAAGTCATGTTTGATGCACTCTGTAAGTACCATTTTTGC